>NC_028457.1:21544473-21584463 GCF_000263155.2 Setaria italica
CTCACTTTCTTGGAGCAGGTGGCCCCCGTCTTCACAAAGGACGAGCTCGTCTTAGTGGTGCGCCTGTTTTTTGTTTTCGCTTCTCGCCCAAGAAGATTCGTGTTATCTATTTCATTCATTCCTGCAATGTTATCCCCCCCTGGCCCTAGCGTCTCTTTGCCAAAGCGGCAAGAGATCCCCCCTAGAGAACCGTGCCCCCCGCAGCAGTACGTATTATTACCGGTTTCGTCTTGGGAGAGTTTTTTTCCCCGGTCCCCCCCTCCGCCCCCCCCCCCCCCCGCGATGGCCGACCGGTGCCCATCGACGACGAGTGGGTGCCGGAATCGCCAGATCCGCGCGTCCCCTCACCTGTTATACGGCCTCCGACGGTGGATTTGGTGCCGGAGCGCCACCCTGGCAGGCGACTGTCCTACGCGGAGGCAGTCAAAGGGGGGGGCCCTTCAATTCCCCCACCTATCCTCCCGTCCGGCGCTTCAAAGAAGACCACCGTGGCCCTGCCAGAGGAAGGGGCAGTAACTCCGGCGACGCGACAGCTCTACGGCGCATTCAACACACCACGGCGTCAGCGGCTCACCGGACCAAGCGCGGCACGACACCGGGGCTTCAGACGCGTCATCCGGCTCAGGAGTGGCAGCCAGTGATGCGCCGTCGGGCGTGGCAGCGTGTGCCGCCCGAGAAGCCGCGACGAGATGGCGGAGGTGACCGCCACTACAGGAACTCTTCAAGGAAGCCACCCACCGAAGCTCTGCTCAACTTCAACCGCGCGACTGTGGGGCGCTGCTTCAATTGCCTCGTGCCTGACCACCGGGCCGCCTCCTGCCGTGACCCGGTACGCTGCTTCCGCTGCCGGCGCTTCAGCCACAAGGAGCGGGACTGCAAGGTGAGGACCGCCGCATCCTCCGCAACCCGCCCCAAAGCCCCTACCAGCCACCGCCCCGTTCCCCCTGCATCACGCCCAACATCCACGCCCCGCCCACGCAACCACGCCCCCGTCGCCAACACGCCGTGCACCATGACCACCTCAGCTACCCCACTTCCGCCGCCAAGCCGCAAGAACACCAATAGCATGGCCATTGGCAACCCCCACACGCGCCCGGAGGTCGAGACGATCTTCGTCTCCGATTCCTTCCACCTCGAGCATGACGCGAGGGAATGGGAGGCCTACGCCCTCGTCCCATGGGCGCTACACCTGCCGCTAGGTGCCGGAGCCTGGGACATTGCGGGGCTCATCAGCAGGGAGCTCCACCTGCGCCACGGTGAAGTCAACGTCACGCTCCACCAACCGGAACCGTACCTCATCTGCTTCGACAATGCGACACAGGCGGCGGAGGCACGGCGTCGTGGACGCTTCACCGGTGGGGGTATCGACATCTGCCTCCGGCCATGGCGCAGCCTCACCCATGCCCTCGGCTTCCGCATCTTCTACAGGGTGCGGCTCTGCCTCGACGGCATCCCGAGCCACGCCTGGACGCCGGAAATCATCGAGCGCGTCATCGGCCAGAAGTGTGCACTGCAGCACATCGTCACCGACCTCGTCCAGCCGGCGGATTCCAGACACATCGAGCTCTGGGCGTGGACGGTCGACCCGAGCGAGATCCTGAAGAAGGTATGGCTCGCCTTCGTCCACAACCCGGTGACCAAATCCTCCACCTTCTCTGTATCGGTCGAACCTCCCCTAACATCTTGGCAGCAAGGAGCCCGCTATGAGGTCTTCATCCATATGCCCCTCCTGGAGGACTACACGGCGGCGGCGCGCAATCTACAGCAAGCCGTCAACGACCCGGAGAACATTACTCTGATTCGTCGCCGGTATGAATGGCGATATGGTCTTGTTGATGGTGCCCCACCGGACGCGAGATCACGATTCCCGGCTAGGCTGCCGCGATCGTCGCGGGAGCCTGAACCACGGACCCACGACGACCGCGGCGACAGAAGGACGGAAGACCAGCGACGCGGGAGGAACGGTGCCTCTAGTGTCGCCGGCGCCGGGCGTGGAGCCTCCGGCGAAGGCGACGCGGCTGGTGGCGGACACGAGCGGGGACGACACGCTCGCCAGGTCGACAGGAGCCGCACTAAGCACCGGGCGGACCAACTGACCTGCAAACGGGACTTCGTCTGGCCGCCTCGGCGTGGGGACGACGACGACGAGCACCGCGACTATGACCACCCAGGCCACGGGCGCAAATACGGCGACGCCTACTGGGGCTGCGCAGATAATGGGCGCCGCGACCGCACCAGGACACCGCCCCGCCGCAACTACGCGCCGCTGCAAGGACGACACCATGCCCTGGACGCACAGGAGCAGAGCATCCACAACCCGTCTCAACTCCGAGCTCTGTTCCAGGCTCAGGCGACCGCGATGATGAAGCACAACCAGGTAACAGCACCAACTAACGATTTTGCTCTGGAAGCCAAAAACAGGGGACTCGACGCCGACGACTACACACGCAAGATCTCCTGGCTCGCCGACTGCCTCGGCTTCGATGACGAATCCTCTGGGGAAAAAGCCTGGTCCGCAACCATCCCGCTGCCCCAAGTCTTCGGCACCCTGCGGGCGGCACTCCTCCCGGCGCCGCCATCGCCGACGGTGGCGGACGTCGAACGGGCGCTCGACGCCATATCCGTCGGCATCAAGCAGGCCATGGTTACAATGGGCCGCGATGACGGCTTGGAGAAAGGGCCACTGGCTTCCGAGCCAACGGCACAGATGACTTCCCAGCTGGGCCACCGGCCCACATCGCCTGGCCTGGGCGCGGCCTTCGCTGGTGGCCCGACTGTGAACGGGGCCTCGGTGGGCCACTCCCCCACACCGGGCAAGACACCGACAACGCCGGCCCAGATGGCGGCACAAGACAGCCCAGCGGTGCAAGGGGCACTCTCACCGCCCGCTGCCGGGTCCCCGGCCCATGCGGCCACCTCTGCAGGGGGGCAGCTCGCCAAGAAAGGCCCAATGGCATGGGCCTCAATGTGCAGATCGTTCAAGAGAGCCCACTGAACGGGCAGAGGGAGGGAGAGCAGGATCTGAGAGAGATTAATTCTCTTTTCTGCAATCCACCTCCACCGCTGATCCAGGAGCCGGGGCTGCGTCGCCAACATCAATGCCGCACCTTCGACATGACGGTGGTTCGAAGAAGTGCGCGGCTTGCAAGGAAGCCATCCATGCTGGTGACCGAGAAGGCGCAAAGAAATTTATGCCGAAAGCTGGGACTAACCAATGAAGAGATGTCACCAATTGACGAGGTCCTTCGCGACTTCCTATCAATGTTCCAGGGACCCCTCCCAGAGAGCATAGTGGCAGCCCTGACAGCTATCTTTGGACTGGACGATGAAGGTGCGGACATGCTAGGAGAAGCACTCATGAACCACGCAGGCACGGACGCGGCGGAGCTACAGCAGATTAATGGGGACCCCACAGCTTAGAGCGGCGACAACAACTTCAAGCGTCCACCGTCACTACATGTCGTTCGTCCTTTTGTTTGTATCACCACCTGCACTGCAAAGCCCTGCTGGCTGCAACCTTCGGGCTTTTAACCTTCCACGCCCTGCTGGCTTCGACCTTCGGGCAATTCTATGTATCACGAACCTACAAACTGCCGTACAACTAGGGGGGCCTGCTGCCCGCGTCGTTTTTACGCCACGCCTAAAAACAACAACCGCCAATAGAACCTTATGCATAACCGCCAACGATTTTAATCGATCGAATCACTGCAGCGACGTACACCACATGATGACAAACACTGCATTATGACATACGGCAACCTAGATATTTTATCGTCGAACGTCCGAGGACTAAACGCGCCAGCACGCTGCCTATCCGTACATGATATGATGAGATCGATACCGTGCCAAATTGCATGCCTGCAAGAAACAAAACTACAATCCATCGACTCCAGCCTGGCCACCTTTCAGGGCACCTACAAATTAAACGGCTTCGCATATAAACCGGCGATAGGCACGAAAGGAGGGATCCTCCTACTATGGAATGACACGGCGGTACAAATGCAAAACATAACAATTGGCAGATATTCCATATCGGCAGAGATCACAATTCGGCATTGCATGACCACCTTCACGCTAACCACGGTATACGGCCTGACGCGACGACCCGAAAAAGAAGCCTTCCTAAGACATATGCGGTCGCTAAAACCATCTGACGACACAAAATGGATAATCCTAGGGGACTTCAATTTAATCTACCGCGCAAGAGATAAAAACAATATGAACCTCAACCGGCGGCTTATGAACAGATTCAGAAACACCATCAATTACTGCGGCTTAAAGGAATTAGAACTGCAAAATAGAAGATTCACATGGAGCAATGAACGTAGGACACCAACGCTTGTCCGTCTCGACAAAGTTTTCTGCAACCAAAGCTGGGACCTCCGATTTGATAATTGCCTACTGCACGCGCTATCATCATCCCACTCCGACCACTGTCCTCTGCTATTAACCAGCCATGCCACCCTCCGACGTCCTACAACTTTCAAATTCGAAAACTTCTGGGTACGCTTGCCAAATTTCCAACAGGTAGTCTCCACGGCTTGGAATACCCCGACACATCATACGGAGCCTTTCCACAGGTTGGGCCATAAACTTTATGAGATGTCGCAGGCGTTAAAATGCTAGAGCAGATCAATGCTATCGGACGCAAGAATGAAGATGCACATGGCTCAGGAGGTGATACTACGTCTAGATGAGGCACAGGATACCCGAGCACTATCTACGGTGGAAACGCAGCTAAGGGGCAAACTGAAACAGAGACTCATGGGATGGGCCGTCATCGAGAGAGTCAGGAAAAAGCAATGCTCCAGAGTCACGTACCTAAAAGAAGGAGATGCCAACACAAGATTCTTCCATCTAAAGGTAAATGGCAGGAGGAGAAAAAACTTCATTCAAAAGCTACGTCAGGACAATGGCTGGGTCTTTACCCATAACGACAAACAACAGATCGTACAAGACCATTTCCAAAAGGTTATGCGGGAACCACCACGCAGGAAGCTCGACTTAAACTGGTCAGCTCTAACTTTTCCGACTGTCGATCTGTCTACGCTTGATAACCCGTTCACAGAAGACGAGGTCCGGCGAGCCGTCTCACAGGTGCCAAAAAACAAAGTGCCCGGACCAGACAGCTATACAGGACTCTTCTTCACCACCTGCTGGGAGACCATCAAAGGTGACCTCATGGCGGCAATATCTTCCTTCTTCAACTCTCGCTGCGCAGATTTAAACCTTCTAAATAAAGCCACAATCATTCTAATACCCAAAAAAGAAGGGGCTGAGAGCATCGCAGATTACAGACCCATCAGCCTGATCCACGCCATTGCGAAGATCATAACAAAGACCTTAGCCTAGCTCCATTCATGAACCAACTAGTCTCACCTTGCCAAAGTGCTTTCATCAAGGGACGAAGCATTCACGATAACTTCCTCTACGTCCAAAACCTGGCACGCCGATTCCACAGACACAATCAACCGACCTTGCTTATGAAGCTCGATATATCCAAGGCTTTCGACTCAGTACGATGGGACTACCTACTCACCATGATGCAACGCAGAGGATTCCCACCAAAATGGAGAGACTGGATCGCGGCCATTCTCACCACGTCAACATCACGAATTTTACTCAATGGATTCCCGCTGGAACACATACAACATGGGAGAGGACTCCGACAAGGCGACCCCCTCTCACCGCTACTTTTCATCCTAGCAATCGACCCACTACAGTATCTGCTATCGGCCGCCACGGAAAAGAGACTACTTCAAAAACTAAATAACCGTGCGGCAAGAATGAGAACATCCATGGATGCTGACGACGCGGTGATTTTCATTAAGCCTACTACATGTGACATCACAAACTTGAAGAACCTCCTACAAAATTTCGGGGAAGCGACAGGCCTCAGGACGAACATCCAAAAAACTAGCGTCACACCGATAAGCTGCTCTCACACTAACTTTCAGGAAGTGCTCCGCAACCTTCCTGTAGCGCAGAGGAATTTCCCGATAAAATACCTAGGCCTCCCTCTAACGGTCGAACGACTACGCCGCATAGATTTCCAACCACTGATCAACAAAGTGGCGAGCAAACTATCAAAGTGGAAGGGAAGAAACCTCACGCAGGCCGGCCGATTATGCCTCACCAAGTCTGTCCTATCCTCACAACCCGTCTACACCCTAACGGCCCTCAGAACGCCCAAAGAAGTACTAGAGGACATCGACAAAATAAGAAAACGTTTCCTATGGGCGGGAGACAACGAGCTCACCGGGGGCAAATGCAAGATCAACTGGACGAGGACAACTTTACCGAAAGAGCATGGCAGCGTTGGAATTCTAGACCTTCATAAATTCGCAAGAGCGCTCCGCCTTAGATGGTTATGGCATGAATGGGCTTCCCCAGACAAGACGTGGGTCGGAACCGAAACACCATGCGACGACCGGGATAGACTGCTCTTCGCTGCATGTACGACGATCCAAATCGGCACTGGGGACAAGACACGTTTCTGGCAGGATGCATGGGTAGCAGGCCGGCAACCAAAGGACATCGCTCCACAACTCTACGCAAAAACCAAAAGGAAAAAGAAGACGGTGCGAGAGGCAATCCACAACAACAACTGGATCAGAGATCTACAACACACAACAGGCCTTACAAACACCCTCTTGAACGAATTCGTAACCCTATGGCCTCTGATCCAACAGTACCAATTAAATCCGAGCCAGGAGGACGGAATTACATGGAAATTCACCCAGAGCGGTCAATACACCACCGCTTCAGCATATAAGGCTCAACTCCTAGGTAGTGTCAAGATGACTAACCTTGCAACAGTGTGGCAAGCCTGGGCACCAGCAAAATGCAAAGTTTTTGCCTAGCTAATTCTCCAAAATAGGGTCTGGACTTCGGACAGACTAGCAAAACGGGGCTGGGACCACACCCCAACATGCACCCTATGCCGTTGCACGATGGAGACTGCGCATCATCTCCTAGCTGAATGCAGATATATAAAGCAAATTTGGAAACTCGTAGCCCAATGGTTATCACAAGAAAGCCTGCAATCGGATCAATGGAAGCACAGCATAAGGGCCATCGATTGGTGGACCAATATCACATCAACAACAGGGATCCCGCGTAAAGCGAGCATAAGCCTAACCCTCCTTATTATGTGGGAAATATGGAATGAGCGAAACTCCCGAATCTTCCGCCACCAGGGTTCCCCGACGACATCACTAATGGCAAAAATCAAATCCTCAGCTAACATGTGGCTAGCAGCGGGAGCGAGAGGCCTAGCGGCCCTTCTTTTGTAAACACAACAATCTGGGTGCCTCCCTGCCTTTTTTCCTTTTCCCTTCTTCCCGTCTTTTGCCCGGTTCGCCGGTTGTAACCCTCCTCTATCAATGAAATAGGCACACTCTCGTACCCTTTTCCTTTCAAAAAAAAAATAATCAAGTCCTACCAACAAACCTTTTCATATACATCAGAGCAATCAAGTATTCGAGTTCCTACTTCAAATCCCGTATCCCAGCCTGAATTTGTAGATCAGTATTGGAACATCATTGGTTTCTAAGTTCTAACAGATCAGGACAAACCAAAATCAAGTGGAGCAAAATATAATACCTCAGTGGGAGATGCGACGCACACGCCAATCAGAGGGCCATCAAGGGGCAGGGCGGCAATATACCTCAGATTTGGACGCCGCAGCGCAGCCGCCGCCTCTTGAATCCTCTACGTATGCCGCTGGATACTAAAGTGTTCGCAGCTGGATGGAGCGCTGATGGGAGGAACGGAGATGAGGACTCATGATCTCCGTAGACTGTAGAGTAGCACGAGATGGAACAAGAGACCAGCCAGCCGCCGATCCAAGAGGAAAGCTGAGAACCTATCGCCAGGAAACTGGAGGGGAAAATCTTGTGCGGGGTGAGATCCTAAGAATCAGGATAGTGCGGCTAAAATAGAATTACTGTAGATGGGAGGTTAATTAGGCTTGGACGTGGGGAGGTTTGTTCCGAATCGTGGGCCCTGTTTGGATTCCCGCTAAACTTTAGTTAAGGGTGTTTGAATCCCACTAGCTAATTGCTAGCTATTGGCTAAAAATAACCATGCTGGATTAGCTAGCTGTTGGCTAAAAATAACCATGCTGCCCTTGATTTATTGCTGGCGTCCCTCCGTTCCTTTGGCGCCAACACCCAACTCTTACCGCTTCTTTTTGCTCGGCTTGGGCCCTGTTCGCTCGTTTGTCACTGTCTACTGTTGCATCAGAACAACAGGATGGAGGTGCTCCTCTAATTTAAATGCCAAAACAAGGAGCAAGGTGCCTCTTTTTTTAACACCAACATATAAGCACGTTCATATTTCAACTGGTTTCTAATAGAATAGAAATGTCCGTACTTCATAGAAGTTGAAACAAATTATAATACATCCCTCATGGCAAACAAAGCCTAGCACAATCACTTCCTCATGGCAAATAAAGCATCCGCAAGATGATCACGGAAAGTGTTCATGTTTCCATCTTCATTGCCTAAATGATGGTAGACACCTCCTGTTTGAGATGAGGACGATGCCATTGGCTGGTAGTTTTCATCTCGATAACACATGTCAAAGTCCATACACTACGGGACACAGGAAAATTGCCGAGTGCCACTCGGCGAAGGGCAAAATACACTCGGCGAACCGTTTGCCGAGTGTAACACTCAGCAAACAACACACGGCAAATTCTGAGTCGGCAAACACGGATTTGCCGAGTGTTTTGTGTCGCGCACTCGGCAAAGTCTTTGCCGAGTGGCCAGAAAACACTCGGCATCCAAATTTTGAAAAAAAAAACTTGTTCCGCCGCCGCCGCCACCACCGGCCAACCACCACCGCCAGAACCACCACCGGCCGCCACCACCGCCAGCTCCACCACCACCGGCCACCAGCTCCGCCAGCTCCACCTCCCATGCTGCCACCACCGCCAGCTCCGCCAGCTCCACCCCCACGCCGCCGCGGATCTGGAGAGGGCCCCGGCACCGCCGGATCCGCCGAAGAGGGTGGTGGAGGGGCAGGGCGCGCCTCCGCCAGGCCCCCTCCCCTCGATCTGCGGCTGCCGCCCGGATCTGGCCGCCTCCGGAGCCCCCTCCCCTCGAGCCGCCCGGATCTGACCGGCGGTGGAGGGAGGGAGGGAGGAGGCCGCCCCGGCCACCAGATCTCACCGGTGGGGAGCGGGATCGGGAGGGGGCGCCGCCCGCTGGAGAGGGAGGGGAAGGGGCACCGCCCGGCCGGGAGAGGAAGGACCGGAGGAGGGGCGCCGCTCGTCGGAGAGGGAGGGGAGGGGCGCCGCCCGCCAGAGGAGAGGGAGGGGAGGGGCGCCGCCCGCCGGAGAGGGAGGGAGGGAAGGGGCGCCGCCCGCCGGAGAGGGAGGGGAGGGGCGCCGCCCGCGCCGGAGAGGGAGGGGAAGGTGCGCCGCCGGTCGGGAGAGGGAGGGGCGGCGCGTGGGTGAGTGCGGGTGGGTGGGAGTGCGGGGGCCGGGGGGGAGGGGCGCGCGTGGGTGAGTTAATGTGGCCAGCCGGCCGCGCGCGTCCCGTGGTATGGAGTTTGCCGAGTGTCCCTCTTGGCAAAGATTTTTTTTCATTTTCCCACCTTTTCCATAACAGTTTCTACTGATATTATTTGATTATATTATGCGGTGATAGTTAAAATTCACTCAACAATATATATTTGATTATTCTACTCATATTATTCCATTATTTTATGCGGTTATAATTCAAATTAAATTTATATCAATTAAAATTCTATAATTGCACTTAATACATTAAAATTATCTAACGGTTTCAAAAAATTATAAAAATTTCACATGACACAATATATGTTCTCTATTGCCTATACAGAAAGTTTTGTAGTCAAAATAAAAATGGACCATCACTCTAACTCTAATTCTTATCGAATCCTTCTCAACGCTACTATTCTTCTTCTGAGATGTTTCAGTTTGTAAACATCGTATGTGACGACATGTGCGAAATCTTCTCAATTTTTTACCGCAGCCTCCACGTCTAATATCATCACATCATGACAAATCTCATGATTTTCAGACTTCGCATGCTTTTTTTACAATTAAAAAATCATTTGGCCACACATTCATGGTTGTTTTTCCTAAACAAAATGTTCAAAATTTCTTTTCATTTCATGGGTAAGGCCTCAAACTTGGCTAAATAACATGAATATCATTTTTCTACTCATTTTATTCTATAGTTTGAATCACTTGCAGTTCAAAATTGACATATACAAAAAATTTCCTTGAAACGCAATTAATTAATTAAATATAGCAAACAAATCCAAAAATGTACCAAATTTTAACATGGAGTACCAAATGTTGTATGTGGGGAGTAGAAAAATTTTCAAGGTGAAAAGAGATAAAAAAACTTATTATTTTGCCGAGTGTCAAAAAAACACTAGGCAAACCCCCTTCTTTGCCGAGAGTTTTTTTTGACACTCGGCAAACCCTCCTCTTTGCCGAGTGTTTTTTTTTGACACTCGGCGAAGAGGCGGGTTTGCCGAGTGTTTTTTTCTTGACACTCGGCAAAGACCCGATTTGCCGAGTGTTTTTTCTTTGCCGAGTGTTTTTGGCTTGGCACTCGGCAAAGGGCTTGTTTGCCGAGTGTTCGAAAAAAAACACTCAGCAAAGAAAAAACACTCGGCAATTTTTAGCTTTCCCGTAGTGATATCCTAAAGCACTTTCTCGAATAAAGTTATAAAGTGCCATGCATGCAAGGATTATTTTGCTTTGTTTTGCTATAGGATAACTTGGTAATTTTAATAAAATCCTCCACTTCATCTTCAAAACACCAAAAGAGCGCTCAATGACGTTGCGAAGTGAGGAATGTAAATAATTGAAATGCTCTCTTTTACCACTTGATGTAGGGCCATTGCGAAACTCTAGCAAATGGTACTTTGTCCCCCTATATGGCACGGGATATCCTAGCCTGTTAGAATAACCCAAGTCAACAAGATAAAATTTTCCTACAAACAAATGTTTTAACAAAAGATTAGAAAACAGCAACATCACAAACTTTAGAAAGTGAACTTGTCATTTCAGTTTACCTTGTGGAGGATGCGGGAACTTGTCACCATATTTGGTTATAGAATCATTTAATACCTTGTGGAGGATCCGTGACGCCTCGTATGTTGAATTGACTTTGAAGATGGAACGACAACAGGTATATGCGTCCCATCTATAGCACCAATGCAATTGTTGAAATGTGGTGAGAAACAAGTACTTTGGAGTCTAGGATGTATGTATTGTCTTAAATTCTAGATCTCTAGGTTTGATAACATCAGCAGAGAGCAAGTACACACTATGTAACACATCATCAAACTTTATGCTCACGGTCTGTGGATCTCGCAAAGCGGTTGTCTGTTGGATTGTGGGGCACCAATAATCTGTAAAAACATGGCTAAAGACTCCACCGAGGTCATTTTCTTTGATGTCTTCAAGCCATAAGATTTAACTAGCACATCATAAAGCATATAAAAACTACTCTACTCATCCTTTAACAAGATGTTGGATGTTCAAGAGTTCTCAGAACTCATTCCTCTCCAGTCTCTCCAGTTTTTAACTTCTTGGTTTTGTTCATGAAAGTAGCTTCATAATACGTACCAAGCATACATGCAACTTCACCAAATTGTTGAATCTGGTGCCATTGATCCAATACTTTCACTGTATCATCCTCAACATCACTTGCAAGACTGTCATCATCACTCGAAGATTTATTATCCTCACTCGAAGAAGAGTTTATCTACACATCATTGAACCATTGATTAATAACCAAACAACAATATATATGAACCAAACAGCAATATATTAAGAGGAAACAACAAGATATATGGACCAAACAACAATATATTAAGAGGAAACAGCAAGATAGTATGACCAACAGCAATAAGGTTCACACACTAATAACTTGAAATGATAGGCAGGAAGTTAGTTCACTCGCTAATACAAAGACCAAACTAGTTCACGGTTTCACTAGCTAATACATGGACCAAACTAGTTCATAGTTTCACCAGCTAATACATACACACTAGTGGATGTTTTTGTCTTGGTACCATCTCTGTAGCCGGAAGAGCCTGTCTTCATCTGCCTCTAAGGTTAGAAACATAGTACGGTGCTGAGCTTTGTTAAACAGTTTGCTAGCCATAAAATGCTCCGGAGTTCCTGGTTTTGCTCCACTGTCCACAGCTAAACGCATCAATTGTTTGAAAAAATCAGTTTCATATTCCCCTTGCATTGCCTTTTGGGCTACTATAGCAGTGGCCTACATAGTTCCCCACATGCCTTTCATTATCTTCATCAAAGGACTCTTCACTTTCTTCCTAGGGCTAGTAACTGTAGTATTGGTACTACTACTCCTCTTCAAACATCCCATGCTCATAGGGCTGCCATCATCACCTCTGTCCTCTGCTTCATAGTCCTTAGTTTCATCCCTGTCACACAAATCAATACCACTTGGAATCTCCCCTGGAATGCAAGAGGATGACCCAACCACGGTTATGCCTTCAAACATAAATTCAAGATCTTGTAGACACTCTGGAGGACCAAACTTTAGCTTCTTCCTCTCAGGTTGTTTCTGAAACAATAAGAAAAAATAATAAGGGCAATGGCATTATAGTAGACAATTGCAAAGAAAAATAGATTAAGGAAAAGTACCTTAGTATGCTTTTCCCAAAAGTCATCATTGGCTGGTCGGTCGAGGAGCATGATAAGGTTGTGCTGCAAGAGGACAGGGCGGCGCACCTCCACTGGATGTCACAGCTCCATGGCCACCGCCAGCTCCATGACTACTGGCACAACCACCACCTTGTCCACGGCGACCACCAGCACCTCGACCACTGTCGGGGATAGATCCCCAGTACCTGTAAGGAAGGAAGAAGATGAACTCTTACTAGGATTCCCCTATAATCCTAGTAGGACTCTACCTTGTAACCGGCTAGTAATCCCACCTCCGGAGTATATAAAGGAGGGTAGGGGTCCCTAGATCAGTAGGTGAAAACCTCATACAATCACAATAGATGACCAAATCCTCAATACCAAACAACACCCAAGCGTAGGGTATAATATACAACACCCCAAATAGGATGTATGGTATTACGCTACTTTTGCGGCCCAAACCTGTATAAATTTGTGTCTTGTGTTCTCACTTTTACCTTCCAATTGCAGGTCCAACAATTCCCCACCAACCAATCTACTACCTCGGGATACCCCTTGGTAGGTTGTTGGGTATAAAATATCAATAGCTGGCGCGCCAGGTAGGGGTGATCATCGAGATCATTGGCGAGCTTGAAGGACCTCATCTTCAAAGTCAATCTACTCGATGAGAAGCAAGTCGCTGAGTTCCAATTCAAAGCGGATACGAGAAGCTTGCGGTAGATCAATCTGTTGTCGGCTTGTCTACATGAAAAAGCTACGGCACTTTGTATAAATACAGAGTGACGAACCCACAAGTAAGAGAACTGGTCTCACCCAAATAGAAATACTATTGACAGAAACTAATCACAAATATGAAGTTACTTTACTTGAAGGAAGCTAGCATCCATAGAGGTACAAGCTTAGGGAAGAGCGCCGACAGACCCGGTGCTTCCCTGAACTACACCTCACTCTCTCCCTACTCTAAGCACTAGCTAGGTAGTGCTTCGCCTTTGCAATGGAGCTCTAATTCTCTCTTGGTTGATCTTGTGTGTCTCCAAATGAGCCCACCCACTATTTATAGGCACTTGGGAGAGTGGAGATGCTCCAAGCATCTCAAGGGAATATTCTCCTCCAACTCCTCTCTTTGTGCCACCTAGTACTGTTTGATGTTGTAACTTCATGACGAAGCGGTCGTAACCACCTTTGGGATGTCTCGAGGAGCTAACATGTGGAAGATGGGCTCGAGGGGCCACCAGAGTGGTTCGGCTGAACTGGGGGTTCGGCGGACCCCTGGTTGGCTCCCCTCATGCCTCCTTTCATCCAGGACATTGCCAGGTGGGTCTCGAAGTGGGTACAAGGTGATTGGCAGTAAGTTTAGGCAGTTTAACCCCTAATGTGGGCTCTTTAATCCATGTGCTTGCTCCTGATTAGTTAACAGTGTGTTTCCTTGCTCTTTGAGGTGTGTTTTCTCCCTTAATGGACCTGCATACAAATATTCACCAACACTTGTGGCTTGTCGGGGATAGATCCCCAGTACCCACTAGGAAGGAAGAAGACAAACTCCTATTAGGATTCCTCAATAATCCTACTAGGACTCATACCATGTAATCCTACTTGGACTCCTACCTTGTAACCGACTAGTAATCCCGTCCCCTAGAGTATATAAAGGAGGGTAGGGGTACCTAGATCGGTAGATAGAAAACCACAACAAAGGACCAAATCCTCAACACCAAACAACACCCAAGTGCAGGGCTCAATATACAACACCCCAAATAGGATGTAGGGTATTACACTACTCTGGCAGCCCGAACCTTTATAAATATGTGTCTTGTGTCCTCTCTTTTACCTTCAAGTTCTAGGTCCGGCGATCCCCCACCGACCAATCTACTACCTCGAGATACCCCTTGGTAGGTTGCCAGGTATAAAACATTGACATCTAGCGTGCTCGATAGGGGTGATCGTCGAGATCATCGGGCGAGCTTGAAGGACCTCAACAAGATCAATTTTATCTACAAGACAAGAGATGTCGTTCTCCCATCCAATCGATGACTCGGTGTGCAACTTCATCAGAGTCTGAGGCAAAGTCGCTGAACAGGCTAATTCTGAGCTAGCATCTGTTCTTCCTGAATTGGAATTCGAAACGGAGTGTGGAGTGGAGCAATTCACCTGCCCCTGATCATGTCCAAGCATCAAGATCAAGATGGAATATAATTAGATGTCATCAAGATGGAATCCTACAGGGAATCGATTTCCTTAGTCGAGTTCGAAGCGGAGACCAGCTTTGTTGATCAAAGACAGAAAAGCACGCCAAGCATCAAAATAAAACAAATAGCTGTTGTTGTTCCCTCTGGTGCTATAAATCAATGGTGTATTCAGCTATGCGCACGCCAAAAAAGCTACCAGAAGGACTTCAGCTTGCGTGGCAACACCAACAAATCTTCGACAATGCGATCGACTACTTTTGCAAGAGCAAGACGTCTATGCTAGCTCGCTAATGACTACTTAACTACTCATCTCAACTAGAAAACTAGTCGAGGGCAGGCCTCATACCGTTGACAACTACTCAGAATCAACTCCAACTAGTCGGCTTCATCAACAACCATCACAACTTCATCGACAATCATCCATGAATCAAGATAAGTCACTTTTTAATAATTATTTTTCTCTAGCTTGTTTTCAGCATAGTTGGTGAATGCGCTGACTACTTATTTGTATACGCCTCTTGATGGAAATTACCCTTTAGAGCTACACTTTGCTGACTACTCTTGGGGCATGTTGACCGACAGCCATGGGCTTGGTACACCGAATTATGGAGGCTATCACCATGGGTTTGGTGCACTGAGTTCCGGAAGCTCCGCCATAGGCTTCACCAAATTAGGAGGCTCTACCATGAAGTTTGGTGCACTAAGTGTTGGAGGCTCGCAGTGGCTACACCCTAAGGAGGCACAAATCCTATGCGCAGCAACACGAGCTCTCCTTGCCAAAAAGGCACAAAAGTCTTAATGACTACTTTACGCGCAATCACGCAGTTTTTTTGTCGCAATGTCGACTAATTTTTACTATCTTCTCTTAGTGGTCACTAATCTCTTCAAGCATAACATGCCTTAATTCGTAAAAGCCTCAGATCTTCTGTCTTGCCTAAACACTAGGACGCTAGGACGCGAGACAAAGATCTCTGTAGCAGCAGTGCCAGTACGCGTTCACGAGACAAAGATTTCACACGTAGTGGCAATGGCTAAATAGGGACTGAGAGCCTAAATATAACAGGCTAACTACTCAGGAAAAATATGGCCGAAACAAGAGTATGACACAAAACATTTACATTACATTCATCACTGAATAAATTTTAGTAGTTTCAATATTATACAATATGTTTCTTAGATGTCACCTGTCACATCGTTCTTTTTGATCTTCACCTGAAATGGTTAGCGAAAAAATACCCAAAGGAGAGTTTATCCTAAGGACATGCTCTTGCTTTTATTGAAGGTAAATTCTATGATGATCCGGGCTATCTCCCGGCAATACTTTATTTATGGTCACAAGCTCGACCATGGGAGCATCCTCTTGCAGCTATCATTGATGATGTGTTCTCCTCTCGCCACCAATTGTTAATGTGTCATTGAACCTTTAGCTGCAAGGTTAGTGCCACATTGCGTCCACGAAATTTGCAATGTTTACGATAAACATATGCATCTACAACCAACCTTCTAAACTTTTTGCAAGAGAGGACCTTAAGGTGGTTGTAGTCCTCGTGTGTGCGCATAGCACAAAGCGTGGCTGACTCTAGAGAGGCATTAAACGAGCATGGTTCTTGTGGTATTTCAAGAATGAAGCTCCCATGCTCATCTAAGGAATCCTTTTCTTCAGACTCCAGAGTCGGTGCCTCACAAAATTCCATGGCCCATGGATTCTCCATCTCAAGAGACTCATCATAAGAGATCAATGTTGATTCTCGGTCATGATCGAAAACAACATAATACGGGCCAGTGGTAAGAGGCTCAAACTTGATCGAGGGTGATCGTGATCGTTCGTCTTCACAGAGGTGAAGGGTCACTTCCGTGTCATACTCTTTGGAGGCAGATTCTGCGACCTCAAAGAGAATAGGCTGAGATGATACGAATGGAGATGCACGCATCACCTTCTCGAGCGGGTTTTGCTTGGGAAGAGGCTTCACCATAGGAATTTCTAAACAAGAGGTAGCGGTGGCAGAAGCGGTTTCCCTAAGCTTTTCATCTAAGCTCCCTTGAGATGCATCGAGAAGTTTTTCTAGCAGGTAGCCTAGGAGGAGATCAAAATCGATGATATCATAGATGGGGAAGTCTAAGCCCAGCTCGATTGTCTATGATGATCGGCACGTTCCCCGCGATCCCCCAACATTAAAAGAAGAGTCCTGAAGGACTTCTAAAGTATTTTTCAATCGAGTTTAGAGGCTTGTTACCCACAAGAGTATCCATGAGATACTAGGATATGATACAAGCCTCAACAGTAGGGTCATGAAGGGCTTCTAGAACAAAGGATGGTGGTGGAAGTTGAGTTAATCTGAATTGCTTCGGAAGTACGCTTTACCTCCTTTGACAAATCCAAAAAAGTTGCATGGTGGAAAACTTTATCAAGGGCCTCGTAAGGACACAATGCTGTCGTTGGCTTCTCGTGTCGAAAAGGATTCGAGGAGTTTCTGATGTTTTCAGAAGGATCATCCTCGAACCAGGTTGACAACTCTGAAGGTTGAATTTCTTCTTCCTTCGATGTTTGTGGTTCGAGATAGGGCTCAACAGATGAATCTTGGAATGTGGAAGGTGAAGGCTCGGATTTGGCTGTTGAGAGACTCTCATGGCTCGACTCAGATTCCTCTCAGCGGGGTTCGTTATGGTTGGTAGGGAAGGAGGAGTTATATAAGAGGCAATCTAGGATCTCTCTTCCTTCCATCAGAGTTTTGTGTGCAAACAAACCTCCGGCGATGATGTCAAGGTCTAGGGCAGATTTCTTATCTAAACACGAGCAAAAGATGTTCAATGATACATCGTCGGGTATAAACTAGTCTAGGCTAGATACCAAAAGGCGTAAGAATCTAGCCCATGCTGCACCTATGGATTCCTTCTCTAATTGCTTGAAGCCGAGGATGTCAATCGGAAGGGAGTCTATGCGTTCTGTAAGGGAGAACGAGTAACAAAAGTCAACTCGAAGTTCTTCCCAATTACCGCTCACACTCCCTACCATGCAGGCGTACCATTGCTCTGCCCTCTCTATGAGAGAGAAAGGAAACAGCTTCCACCTCAAGGTTTCCTGTGTCATGCCTGGAATTACCAAGCATCATGCTTAGTGTTGGGTATTTTAGCAATAGCAAATAAATCTGCAAGAGCATGGATACTGTTGTAGCTTTCACCTCAGACTATTCCAAGGGTATCGAATCCAAAAGAACATGTGTGCACTAACTCTGTACTAGTCAGTCCAAGGACACATCAAGGTAGGTGGCGAGGATAGAGAGGATTCCTAAGGATAGCATTATAGGTGAGTTAGAGGTTGATCCCTCAGATAGAACTTGCTTCGAGCACCGGCTTACCCCTGATCTGTCAGGAGACTCTAGCCAGCGGTTCTAAAAGCCTATCTCTATGTTGTATCCAAATGTGGAGGATTACAAAGGACTAATAGGGTTGTCACCACCCACAGCCTACCTCTAGCAACCTATGGGATATAAGGCAAATGAAGGATAACCCTTAGCCTAGACACCACGTCTATGCTACTGATTACTACCGCAGTCTAACTACGTCTGATATCACGTAGCAAACTATGGCACTACGTATAAATACAGAGCAACGAACCCTCAAGTAAGAGAACTAAACACACTCAAATATAAATACTACTAAAATAAAGGAATCATGAATACGAATTTACTTTATTTGAAGGAAGCCAGCATCCGTAGAGGTAAAAGCTTAGGGAAGAGCACCGACAAACCTGGTGCTTCCCCGAACTACCCCTCACTCTCACCCTACTCTAAGCACTAGCTAGGCATCGCTTCGCCTTTGTAATGGAGCTCTAATTGTCTCTTGGTTGGTGTTGTGTGTCTCCAAATGAGCCCCCCCTACTATTTATAGGCACTTGAGAGAGTGGAGGAGCCTTGGGAGAGTGGAGATGCTCCAAGCCTCTCAAGGGAATATTCTCCTCCAACTCCTCTCCTTGTGCCACCTAGCACTGTCTGAGGCGGTAACTTCACGGTGAAGCATTCCTAACTGCCTTTGGGATGTCATGAGGAGCAACACGTGGAAGATGGGCTCCAGGGGCCACCAGAGTGGTTCGGCCAAACTAGGGGTTCGACCGACCCCTAGTTATCTCCCCTCGCATCACCTTTTGTCCGAGACACTGCCAGGTGGGTCCTCAAGTGGGTACAGGGTGATTGGCAGTAAGTTTAGCCTATTTAACCTCTGATGTGGGCCCTCCAATCCGTGTGCTTGCTCCTGATTGTTGAGAGTGTGTTTTCTTGCTCTTTGAGGTGTGTTTTATCCCTTAATGGACATGTATACAATTATTCACTAACACTTGTTGAATTCATTAGTAATAACTCCTACCACTACTGTTGATGCTCATCTTTTATGTGTTTATGCAGGAGTTGACGGTTTAGATTTGGTACTTAAGAGCCATGAACACTTAGGTTAAAACATCTTCTTTAATCAAATAAGACATGGGTCAACTTTGATTGATGAACCTTAGAGTTAATACTTTTATAGACCTTTGTTGTATATGTGGACTAACCCCTGCAAGATCTAATCTTCAAATCCGAATGGGTAAGTCGTTGAGCTTGATTCAAATGGGAAGATAAACCAAGGCATCAGATTCATGTTGCACAACATACAAGGAAGGTACATATCAAGAATCCACTATAAGTATATCCTCTTTTGCTTATGTTGATGCAATTTTAATTCAGCCTTCTTTGAGTTAGGCTTAATGGTGAAAATAAAAAAATCTCAAAAATAATTGAGTTCAAATAAAGTAAGGCTCTTGGTTCTCGTACTAGAAGAGTCCCCCTTTTGTTTCCACCTTTTTGTTTGAATAAAGCACCAGGTACATGCACAAGTGTTGGGGAGATCTCTCAAGCTCATCGGTATACACACACACACACTCGAAATCTCCCACAAAGCTGTCGCACAACATCAAGTACGCCAACATGATAAGGGACAAGGCGAGGGCACCAGAAGGAGTCGGCCGCCCTCGTGGTTTGGCCGAATCACCACTGGTCCGTCTTGAACCCCATCTTCTTCAAGAGCGATGGTATGTGCACTCTACCTCTCTATTCCGCGATTCATAAGTTTAATTAAGTCTCATCTCTAATCATTAAAAAGTAAACTCAAAATTAAAATGAACCTGGGTTGAAAACATGCTCCTTATGGTTGGCGTACATGTTCTGTATTCCTCGCTTGCACCTATTTGCTTGTGAACCTATATCTTTAGGAAAGCATGCTACCTAGGTTGTTGATGTTTGAGATATGGCATGATAAAATGAACCTTGCTCTATTCTGTCCAAAGTACTTGGGAAATTTATCTTGAAAAATAATGACCTAGCTAGCTCCTCAATGATATGCCTAGCTCCATCCTACCAAAGCCATATGTTGATGTTTTTGAAAAACCTATACACATATGTTGCTTGCCTTTGCATTGAGCTTTGTCAAATTGTCGTGACCCTTATGAGATTTCTTTTCATGCTCTCATGATCAAGATTCACATGCACACCATATAACCCCTTGCTATGCTCCTATGAGGAGTTAGGATTGTATCATCCATCACAAAATAAATGCTCCACCATATGTGTTGGTCCCTCTCTCTCTCTCTCTCTCTCTCTCTCTCTCTCTCTACAGCTATTGTTACAAAAGAGACATGGGCTATCGAAAAATGGACACATGAAGGTCCAGGTATTGAAAGAAAAAAAAGTTGGACACATGAAGGTCCAACAAAATAAAAAGAAAAGGAGAAAGATAGCCATGATCTAAAAGAATTTACAAAAGGGAGAGAGATCATACAAAAAAGAGTTTCCATTTCATCTACCATCCACCATCCACCATATCCATACTTGTGCACATCTTGATCTGACTATATGACTTATTTTTCTCCTTGGATCTGGTTTTGACTTTGCAATAGATGTGATTTGACTTTGCAATAGATGTGATACAAGTATGCCTTAGCCTTCGTACCTTACCTTAAGCCCCACATATAGCCATCATTAGAAGTAGGATGAATAAAGGAAAGTCCAATGCCTTGGTAAGGATACATACACATTGAGCGATCTGAGAGAATCATTTGAGGAGCTAAGGTTTTCTTTTGGAAAAAATAAAGCAAAAACCCAAGTTACTTAGACAGACAGAGTGGAAGGGATTTGAGTCAAGACCATTCCAATCATCAACCGCCCATGGTAACATGATAGACACTTCAAAAAGTTCACAAGTACAGGTATGACTTAGAATATCTTATATGGTTGCTCTTTACCATAAGAAGACATGTTCCACCTTAGACGTTGCCCTTCACTCGAGGACGAGCAAAGGCTAAGTGTGGGGTGTTAATGACGACTCTTAAGTGCCAATTCTAGGCCTTCAACTCCTGCATAAACACCAGAAAGAGGAGCATCAACCTAGTGGTAGGGGTTTATTACTAACCATTTCCACAAGTGTTGGTGAATATTTGTATGCAGTTGACTTATCCTTAGAAAGGAAGAGGAAACACAGCCAAGAGCCAAAGAAACACAACTCCAGCCAATCAGGAGAGAGCACACGGATCCATGGGCCCACATTAGGGGGTAAAAATCCTTAACTTGGCGCGGGCACCCTGAACCGACTTGAGGTCCCACCAGGCAGTGTCCCAAACAAAGGACGGCGCAAGAGGTGGTGCCCGGGGTTCGGCCGAAGTAGGGTTGACCCCGCCCACGCCTAGCTTCCACGTGGCAACTCCTGGTGACTTCCTGAAGGTGGTTGTGACTGTTTTGCTGGGAGTTACTGCCTCGGAGCCTCAGATCCTGCTAGATGGCACAAGGAGAAGAGTTGGAGGAGAATATTACCTTTGGATGTTAGGATAATCTCCACTCTCCCAAGGCACCTCCACACTATAAATAGAACCCTCTACCCCCTCTCTCAACACACCACACAAGAGTACAATTAGTGCTCCATTCCAAAGGTGAAGCCCTGCCTAGCTTGTGCTTAGAATAGGAAGAGAGTGAGGGGTTTTCAGGATGAGTGCCGGGGTGTCGGCACTCTCCTCCCAACTTGTACCTCTATGGATGCTACCTTTCTTCGAGTAAAGTAAGTTAGTATTTGTGATTCCTTCTTATAGTGTTATACTTGGTTCTATTTGCATGAGTAGTCTTATATCCTTGCTATGTTTATACACTTGGCTTATATGCTCGTATGCTAGTTATATACCCTTGCTATCATAGTACATGCTTGTATGCTCTGATGTATGCCTTTACACCTTGATATAGTATACACTAGTAGTACTTATATCTAAGTGAGATCAATCCTCCTACTTTTGGGTCCGTCACTCTATATTTATACAGAGTGTTGTAGTTTGCTATGAGGTACCAAACGTAATTAGACTATAGTAATAATCAATAATGTAGATGTGGTATCTAGGCTAAGGGTTATCCATCATTTGCCTTATATCCCATGGGTTGCTAGAGGTAGGCCGTAGGTGGTGATAGCCCTATTGGTCCTTTGTAATCCTCCACGTTTGGATATAGCGTAAAGCTATTGGTCGGAGTCGCCTGACAGATCAGGGGTAAGCCGGTGCCCGAAGCGAGTATCTTAACCGAGAGATTGACCCTTAACTCACCTATAGTGCTACCTTTAGGAATCATCTCTACCCTCACCACCTATCTTGGTGTGTCCTTATGTATCTGATAAACCCTTTTATACCAATACCATCCTTTGGAAAAAAATATAAATAGCAATACCCTGAATGCTCTCCGAGTGAAACGATACAATGATATATTCGTGTGCTTGCGTATTTATTCGTAACATTAAGAAATACCAACAAGCATTTCTGGCTCCATTGCCGGGGATGGCATCAGTTAAAAGATTTATCAATACATGTTCTTGGCTATATGATTAAGGAATAGTCATTGCTTATCTAGGCTAACTTATCTTTGTTTTCTCCTGATGGATAAAAATAGGGTAGTGTATGACTGGTTTCGACCTGCTGACCAATTTCATCTAGAATCCATTTCATCTAGAATCCGGAACGACGGGTGAGAAGGGTCTGACCTTGCATCATCCCTCCTCATATCGTTCTTTCAGCAACCGAACCAATCATCCCATCACCATTCGCTC
Organism: Setaria italica; assembly: GCF_000263155.2. Lineage (NCBI taxonomy): Eukaryota > Viridiplantae > Streptophyta > Magnoliopsida > Poales > Poaceae > Setaria > Setaria italica. Next base: position 21,567,424 of record NC_028457.1, read on the forward strand.
CCAAAGCTATAGCTCAAAAGACTCTTCGCAAGTTCTCCATTCCCTCCACCGACAATATGGCCACTAGCCCCGCGGTCAACCTGGGGATGTGAACTTAGAGCTGAAGACGAACCTCATCAACATGGTGTAGGCTAGCCCATTTTGTGGCAAGCCTAATGAGGACGCCAACACATTACTCCAGCATTTCCTTGGCCTTTGTGATAGCGTCACAATGCGGGGAGTCACTCAAGATGCCATCAGACTTGATTACTGCACTACGGTTCTACAAAACGTGGTTCTACAAGGACAATGGTGATGTCAACACGTGAGACAAATGTTTTGTGGCGTTCCTCGCTAAATTCTTCCTGTTGGGCAAAACAAATTCTTGATTACTGCACCTAATCCTGACAATATTTTCACTCACTTCACAGTTGTATTTGTGATGCATGGGGATACTACACTACGGCAGGTAGTTAACTTTTTGAACATAGTTGAATCTTTTCAAAGGTAAATACTCGGTTTCTAAATGAAGACAGTTTTGCAAAATTGGTCTACCCCGTGGTTGGAAGGTACGTATGATAAATTTGTGCATGTTACCTGGACAGCCGATGTACCCTTCCTGTAGGAAAGAAAACAGATTCAACTCAAAAAAACAAAGAAACAAGACAGATTAGCAAACAGCAAAGAGTCAGAGCTCCCTCCACCCTGTCTGCTGAAGGAAAGAAGTCTGGCATGCGCCTTCCTCACTGGAGACGACTTGGAGAAGGCAAAACATATATGGCAACCACATCCCCAAGGGATAAGGACTCTAGAGAAGCTCTGAAGGGGACAATAGTCCTCAGGCAACCTCATCGCCACGAGGATCCTACAAACTATCTGCCTAGATCTACTTCAAGATGGAGACTTTTTTACATACTTCCAAGTCTCCACTGCACTATAATTATGCTGACATCACAACTACATAATCCTGGCCACATCATGTTATGTATGGGTACGTTTGGTTGCGTGCAGTACATGATGCATGTATGGATGATTCTGAATGGTGTGGTTGGTTCACCATTCTTAGTAGAATAATATAGAGTAAATTTCACCCACCATACATAACTTGTCAGGTGGGTGCAGATTAGTCCAACAACTTGTAAAATGTTCGATCTAGTACAATAATTTATCACGTGAGTGTAGATTGGTCCAACAACTTGAAAAATGCTCAATCTAGTACAATAACTTGATAGCTGAGTGCAGATTGATAAAAAAAACTTGTAAAATGCTCAATTTAGTGCAATAACTTGGCAAATTGGTACATCCGCAGTTCAAATATTATAACAAGCAACATATTTGCTAATACCGGGTTAGAGTATATTCGCGTCGGAACAAGCAGTTATTAAGCATTATTTGACCATTGATATTTGTATCGCAATAGTAACGTATTGGACCAGGACAAGAACCTTATGTTTTAGGAAATGAATGTATACCTTCATTTCAATTATATTTTTATACAATGGTTTAATTTTGATTAAAATTTCAAAGGAATATTTAATTTTATATTCGATTAGTTTACCTTTACTATTTTATATGTTTGATTATATGTATTTTTGTTTAGCTAAAAAATAATATGTTAATATATACTAACAATATCTTTTAGAAGTTTGGTATGAATATTTTTTAAAGTTTCATATACTTGTTTAGAAAGCAAAAATGAGGGAAAAAATAGGAACAGACATGATTCTTTAAAGTTGCTGAATACATGAGCATAACCACAGAAGAAACCTAAGGTCCCAAGATCTTTCTTATTTACTTTAGTCTTTCGGTAATGCCAATTACATAATTCTAAAAATTTTATTCAAGTTTAACTAATAAACAAATAAGTTATGCTCACAGTTGAGAAGCAACGACTGATCACGATTAACAACTTTTACTAACAAAAATTAAGAATTATTGATTGCAAGAAAATTCACATGTCCATGTACTTTACTTAATACGTTGTTGTTGTAAGGTTTGGACTATAGGTGCACAAATTTGCCAAGTTTTGCACTAAGTTGAGCATTTTACAAGTGTTGGACTAACCTGCACCCACCTATCAAGTTAGGTACTGAATTGAGAATTTTACAAGTTAAGTTGTTGGATCAAATTTCACCAACTAACAAGTTATTGTACTAGATTGATTATTTTACACGTTGTTGGATCAATCTGCATCCATCTGGCAAGTTGTTGTATGGTGGGTGCAATTTACTCAATAATATATTAAGTGGGATGGTTTCATCTTTAATGACCCGACTAAATAAAAAGATCACTATTATTTTGAACAATTCCATACACGAATAAAATGATACAAGTAACAAACATACCCAATATGTATCGTTGTATCCATCCATCCAAAATTCCTAAGCTACCTCCTTAAGTGACCAAGCATCTACGACTTTAGATATAATGCCGGCATGCCCCTTCGTATTGTGCTGAGCCGCATGAAGGCCATAAGTTATGTTCATTATTGCATAAACATATAAATTGAAATTATACAAAACTAGCCTGTTCAAATGGGCTAGCAAATGTAACCAACCTGCCATTAAAAAAACTAGCAGAAATACCCAGATGTTTTCACGGGTGCTTACTTGCTCTAACGTTATTATTCGCTTGTTCCTAATATGTTAGCTTCGCTTCACAATATGTTGGTGCGTTATCCCTAGTAGTCTTCTCTTTGCAAGTATAGTAGTAGAAGACATTGGCGGGTGGTTTGATGCCATCTGTTTATTATGTGGGACCCACACATGGAACTCGTGCGTTCCGACGAAAGCGGGGGGAGGCACAGCTCTGAGTGGCATACCGCCATTCAAAGTCCCACTGCCGTGGTAGAAGGTGACCTACGATGGGAGCGGCGTCAAGATGTATGACGACGATGACGGCGCAACCGTTGTTGAGCTCCGTAAATAGAAACAAAGCTAAGGATGGGAATGATTAAGTTTGAAGGCTGTATTTTTTTAATACAAACTTTTGCATACGATCTTGGATGAATACAAACTTTATATCAAAATTGTAGAGCTCGATGAGATTTGAAACTTTGTAGTTGACAACTTTTTCATTCGAGATCATTTATTAGTCCAAAAAAATATGTTATAAGTTTAGAGAAGAAACACAATTGCCACGCCATCGATCTACAACTCCGAAACCAAGCGTTCCTATTGGCCGAACTCTCCTCCCACCCTTCCCTCTCACCAGCCAACCTTATCTCCTACCTCTCTCTCTTCTCTCCCACCTCTCCTCTCTCTCCCGGCCCTATCTCACCTCTCTCTTCTCTCCCACCTCTCCTCTTTCTCTTCTCTCCCACCTCTCTGGCGTGCCCCCGCGGAGGAGCCCCAGCGGTTGGCACGACCACCTTGGCCCGACCCCGATGGTGGAGGCGGCAGGCGCGGTGGCCACCCCGGCCCCCACCTCGACGGTGGAGGCGGCACGCACGGCACCCACCCTGGCCCCGGCTCTAGCGGCGGAGGCGGCCGGTGTGGCCACCTCGGCCTGACCCCTGCGGCGGAGGCGGCAGGCGCGGCAGCCCCCCAACCCCAGCCCCGGCGGTGGAGGCGGCCGGTGCGGCCACCTCGGCCCGACGCCGGTGGCGGAGGCGGCCGGTGCGGCCACCTCGGCCCGACGCCGGTGGCGGAGGCGTCAAGCGCGGCGGCCACCCAAGTCCCGGCCCCGGCGGCGGAGGTGGCCGGCGTGGCCCCTAGCAGCGCAGGTGGCCGGCCGGCTCCAGCTCCACGGCGGCGACAGACGGTGTAGCCTAGGCAAGGCCGGCCGACGCGGGTGGCCGGCGCGGACGCCTCCACCTTCACAATTGCAGTAAAATTTAGGGACCTTTTTGCAAAATCGTCAAGACATATTCCAAGGACTGCAGGTTAATTACAAAAAAGTTGGAGAATTTTTTGCAAAATAATCTCGACGGTTGGAAGAAACAACCGTAGTTTAATATTATGTATATATTTTGGTCATCTGCTGACGCAGAATGCCACAGCATGAAAAAGGTGCCAAAATAGCTAGCTCATATGTAGCAGCTTCATGTTCATCTTCCGTACTCCGTCCACTCTTAATGCCAACCCAGCATGCTGTCCACATCAGGGCATGTTTGGTTGGCAGGGATTTAATCCCTAAGGAAATCCTATCTAGGAAGGGATTGAATGAATCCCACCCGTGCCGCTCAATCCTCTCTCTCTTGATAGGTTACCTTTTGGGATTTAATCTCTCTTAAAACTTTGTGTTCGATTGTGGATGTGGATTTAATCCTCTCTTTTGGCACGATAGTATCTATGACTGGAAGGCCGAAGTACAAAGAAAACCGTGTACATAATCTACGACAACTTAACAGATCGGCAAAAGCGTCCAGTCATAACCAAGTATCTCCAACCCTAACAACAATAATTTAATTATGCAAGTAGATTTTAGATATACGAGCTTGACCCATATAAATAGTTCGGGTTAGAGAGTGTGCACCATCTATTAGTCCCGTATTGCTAATGGATGACGGTGTGCGGGTTGTCCTTCCTACAAATACGGACGACCCCTCACAGAAAAGATGCATCATAGACTATTTTACGAGGAGTCCTCTAGGTTCGGAAATCCCTAAGGTGGTCTATACGAATTAGGTTTTGCCTCTTCTACACTACTGCGCCGCCACTGTAGTCTTCTCAATTCTGTTGCATCGGCGTGCACCAGAGAGCGGGAGAGCAGGTCTCTGGGACCACTCATCCTTGTGATCCTGCACTAGGAGAGGGCGAATAAGATTTTTGCGAAAAGCTCCATGTGAATGTTCAAGTTCGTCATCACAGCTCGTCCTCCATCCAAGTCAGGCATTGCAGCATACTGTCATCTTCAGCACCGATTGTTGCGATCCGTCCGCGACATCATGGACATCCCCTTCACATCGCTCGTCGTCACAGCTTCGTCATCTGCAAGGGCTTAGTACGTACATCATGATCTAATCTGATTTTTAATCATGTTTTTGAGATCATGATTTTGTTGTTCTTGTTGCCTATTATATTAGAGAATTGCATGCTAAGGTTTGCTATTGTCATGATTTATTTTTTTGGAAATTAATACTACAATTGTATAATTATCCAACAATCCAAAAATCTTATTATAGGGAATCTGTTGATTTTACCATGGCTAGTTTTGTTGAGTCACTAAGGCCAGAAAAGTTTTCTGGTGTGAACTTTAATTAAGAGATGGCAATCAAAGATCTATCTCTGGCTTAAAGCGATGCACATCTAGCACATGAGAAAAGGCAAACCAGAAGGTGAACTGACTGCTGAACAATAGCAGAAATTCACGGATGCCAGTAATCTTTTCGTGGGATGTATCATCAGTGTGCTCTCTAATGTTCTAGTCGATATCTATGTGGACTCAACAAATGCGAAAGAGTTGTGGGATGCTTTGGTTACAAAGTATTGTGCAACAGATGCAGGCAATGAACAATAGCTCATCGAGAGCTTCCATGAATATAGGATGGTTAACCATTCTGTGGTAGAGCAGGTGCATGAGGTGCAATGCATTGTGAAAGACCTTGAGCAGCTCAAGTGTGAGATACCCGACAAGTTTGTGGCTGGATGCATAATTGGAAAATTGCCTACCACATGGAGGAATTTCACCACAACTCTAAAACATAGGAGACAAGAGATATCAGTTGAAAACCTATTAGCATCTCTTGATGTTGAGGAGAAGGCTCGGAAGAAAGATGCTGATAAAGGAGATCAAAGCCAGTCTAGAACCAACATGGTGCAGAAGTTCCCACGCAACAAGAATAAAGGAAAAAATAAGGTCGTCAAGACTACTACCTTTAAGAGGAAGGAGATGAACAAAGCTGAGTTGTCTTGCTATACATGTGGTGAGCTGGGACATTTCTCAAAGGATTGTCCAGATCGCGCAGATTGCAAGGATAAAAGGGATAATCATGGATTTGAATCCAAGGATGTCAACTAGGTGACCGTAGGCAATACTGGAGATGGGTATGGTAATTCATTACCTACTATTGTTTCAGTTTTTCAATCTACTAGTTGGTGGCTTGATACGGGTGCCAATGTTCATGTGTGTGCTAACATATCTATGTTCTTTTCTTACAAGGTCGCTAAGGATTCCTCCATCCTGATGGGGAATGGGTCACATGCTTCAGTTTATGGTGTTAGCACGGTAGATCTAAAGTTTACTTTGAGAAAGATCGTGCAGCTGAGGAACATGCAGCATATGCGTACTATCAACAAGGACCTTGTGAGTGGCTCGGTCCTATGCAAGGACAGGTTTAAGGTAGTGTTAGATTCCAATAAATTAGTCGTGTCAAAACAAGGACAATTTATTGGTAAAGGCTATGATTGTGGATGCTTATTCTACTATTCCCTCAAAGATTTTTGTAATAAGTTAGTAAACCATATTTGTGGCAATGTTAATGATGACGTGAATACTTGGCATTCATGTCTATGTTACGTTAAGTTTGGTTTGATGTCTTAGCTTTCCAGCATGTGTTTAATTCCGAACGTCACCATTGCCAAAACCTGTAAGTGCCATAGCTGTGTGCAATCAAAGCAACCTTGGAAGCCTCACAAGGTGGCTAAGGAGAGAAACTTGGTACCTATAGAACTCATACATTCTAATCTCTGTGAGATGAATGGTAAGTTGACAAAAGGTGGAAGAGATACTTCATGATATTGATTGATGATGCAACTAGATTTTGCTATTTCTATTTGTTGCAAACTAAGGATGAAGTGTTAGACTACTTTAAAATCTATAAGGCTGAAATTGAGAATCAACTAGAGAGAAAGATCAAGCGTCTAAGTTCAAATTGTGTAGCGAGTATTTTCCTAAAATCTTTGATGAATTCTATAAGGAACATAGTATTATTCATGAGAGGACGCCTCCCTATTCTCCCTAATCAAATGGGGTTGCTGAGAGGAAAAACAGCACGCTGGCTAATCTGGTTAACACCATGTTAGACACTGTTGATTTATCTAAGGCACGCTGAGGGAGGCTTTATTGACTTCATGTCATGTCATGAATAGAGTTCTGAACATGAATAAAGAGCAAACTCCATACGAGATGTAGGTTGGGAGAAAACCATCACTTTCTTATTTGCGCACTTGGGGGTGCTTGGCGAAAGTCAATGTACCAATTTCTAAGAAGAACAAGTTGGGACCTAAGATAGTGGATTGTGTCTTTTTAGGATATGCTCAGAAGAGCATTGCTTATAGATTTTTAGTAGTTAAATCAGACGTAACTGATATGCATATTGATATTATTATCTAATCACGTGATGCAACATTTTTGGAGAATATTTTTCCTATGCATAACACTTCTAGATTTTTCTCTGAGATAATTTCCTGAACTAATGACATTTATTGAGTCTTCTGAACAATCTGATGTGAGCATGAGGAGGTCATTGGGAAGGATGACAGTGAGGCTCCTAGGAGTAAGAGACAAAGGATCACAAAATCTTTTGGTGATGATTTCACTGTGTACCTTGTGGACGATACGCCCACATCCATTGCTGAGGCATTTGCATCTCCAGATGGTAGATGATTGGAAAGAAGTTGTCCATAATGAGATAGACTCAATTCTTTCTAATGGAACTTGGGAGCTCACTGAATGACCCTATGGCTACAAACCAGTGGGTTGTAAATGGGTGTTCAAGAAGAAGTTTAGGCCTGATGGTACCGCTAAGAAGTTCAAAGCATGGCTTGTGGCCAAAGGCTACACATAAAAGGAAGGTGAAGATTTTTTTGACACTTACTCACCTATCACTAAACTGACCACAATTCGAGTATTACTTTCTTTGGCTACCTCATATGGTCTTATTGTCCATCAGATGGATGTACAGATAGTTTTCCTAAATAAGAAGTTGGATGAGGAGATCTATATGGATCAGCCTAATGGATTTGTGGTGAAGGATCAAGAAAGAAAGGTGTGCAAGTTATTGAAGTCTTTGTATGGCCTGAAACAGATGCCTAAGCAATGGCATGAGAAGTTTGACAGAACTTTAACTTCTACGAGCTTTGTCATAAACAAGACTAATAGATGTGTATACTATCATCATGGTGGGGGTGAAGGAGTTATATTATGCTTGTATGTGGATGACATACTAATCTTTAGCACCAATATTGATGTGATCAATGAGATCAAGTATTTTCTATCAAAGAGTTTTGATATGAAAGATTTGGGAGAAGATGATGTTGTTCGCAACATTAAGCTGATTAAGGATAAGAATGGGATTATTCTTTCGCAATCCTATTATGTGGAGAAGATCTTGATCCATTTTTACATGGACAGCAAGCCTTCTCCATCTCCTTATGATTCTAGTGTGATACTTCAAAAGAATAAGAAAACTGCGAAATATGAACTGAGATAATCTAAAATTATTGGTTCACTCATGTACTTAGCTAGCGCAACGAGACCCGACATATCTTTTGTTGTGAGAAAATTGAGCAGGTTCATGTCAAACCCGGGTTCTAATCATCGGCATGCACTTGAAAGGGTTATGCATTACTTGGTGGGTACTATGAGTTATACAATTTACTATTCTGGGCACCCTATTGTGCTTGAGGGATATAGTGACTCGAATTGGATTTTTGATGCTGTTGAGCTTTATGCCACGAGTGGGTATGTGTTTACCCTTGGAGGAGGTTTAGTATCATGGAGGTCTTGCAAACAGACCATTTTGATGAGGTCAACCATTGAGGAAGAACTGACTACTTTAGATACAGCCACTATTCAGGCAGAGTGGCTGCATGCCTGTGGTTGAAAAATCAGTGACAGTCATCCTTATGAACTGTGACAACAAACTGTGATACTCAAAGTGAACAGTGTAAGGATAATGCAAAGTCATCAAGACATGTCAAGAGATGACTAAAGTCTATCAGGAAGTTGAGAAACTCCGAAGTAATAAGTGTGACTTATATTCAAACAGATGAATACCTGGCAGATCCCTTTATAAAACGGTTATCATGGAATAATATAGAAAGTGCATCGAGGGGGATGGGTATGAGACCCATTTGAGTTGCCATATCATAACCAACATATGTGATCGGAGATCCCGTGAATTAGGATCCGGGAAAAATAAGGTATTGGTTAACTGAGGAGAGTAATTATTTTAATCCTCTCTAAGTAAAGATGCAATACTCTAAATGTTGTAAGGCAGGTATGCTATAAGTCAGGTTGGATATATGCCTTAATGTGATTTTATTGGCTTTGATAAGCGAAGATGCGGTCCTAAAGATCATTCTTGAAAGAACACGCCTATATGAGTCTGGCTATTAAACGTCGCAGTCTATGAGACTTGGGTCTATATGAGTTTGGCTGTTAAACATCGCAGTCTATGAGACTTGGGTGATCTCTAGTAAGCTCATGAAAGAGACCAATGAATACGACGTATATACTCCACCCACGGGGTAGGCTACTAGCAGCCACGTACTAGTTATGACTTTGAGTGAAACTTGTTCACACAAAACTAGCAATTCAAGGTATAGTCCATTGTCAAGTTATGGATGAATGTAGCTTGAAGCTCTAGGCAAGAGTTCAATTTAACAGTCCTTACTGAAACACTGGTATATCAAACAGTAGTGAGAAACATGCAAAACAACTAAATGGGTATTTGAGATGTGGTGGGGGTTTGTTAGATATATGGACTTGGCCCATATAAATAATTCTTAATAAATCTCAAAGATCCATTAGGGGTACACCATCTATTAGTCATGTATTGCTAATAGACGAAGGTGTGGGGGGTTTTCCTCCCTATAAATACGGACCACCCCCTCATGGAAAAGACGCACCATAGACTATTACACAGGGAGTTCCCTAGATTCGAAAATCCCTAAGGTGGTCTATCCGAGTTACATTTTGCCTCTTCTACACTGTTGCACCACCATGGTAGTCTTCTCCATTCCGTTGCCTCGGCGCACCGACGAGCCGGAGAGCGGGTCTCCGGAACCACTCGTCCTTGTAATCCTGCACCGGGAGAGAGCGAATAAGATTTTTGGGAAGCACTCCGCACCACTGCTCAAGTTTGTCATCGCGGCTCGTCTAAGTCAAGCGTTGCAGCGTACCATCGCCTTCAGCGCCGGCTGCTATGATCCGTTCGCAACATTGTCATCGTCTCATCCGCACCGCTCGTCATCACGGCTTCGTCATCTGTAAGGGCTCAGTACGTACGTCATGATCTGATCTGATTTTTAATCATGTTTTTTAAGATCGTGATTTATATTATTCTTATTGCCTAGTATATTAGAGAATTGCATGCTAAAGTTTGCTATTATCATGTTTTATTTATTTCAAAATTTAATATTCCAATTGCCTAATTATCCAACAGCAGATTGATCCATCAGAACTCTGAAGCATATTCTAGAAACAAGTAGCGCCACAAACTGAATCACAGCTCGAGAGCAACTTAAGAAACAGAGTTGCACTACAAGCTCAAGATGATGCACTCAAATAAGCAAACTTAAGCTAGCTATTTCGCCATCACCGCACACCAAAACAGGTGGAAATTTATCATAGTCAGCGATCTTGAAGCTAATAGAGCTTCCTTTTTTATCGGGGAAAAGGAATATATATTCTCAGTTTTTGAACGAAGACCGTAAAGCAAAATTAATCTACCGGCCGCGTGGTTTTAAGGCAACCATTAACTATATAGCACACGCCGATAATGCACCCTTCCTGACAGGTTTCTTTTCTAAACTAATCCGGAACACATAGATTAGCGAAGAGCAAGAGCCAGAGCTACGTCCACCCCGCCTATATTATATCATCCTGGACGCATCGTGCGTTCCCAGGATACGTAAAGAATCAAGAACTGCGGCCACCGTACGTGACTAAGCGTCTCACCATTTGGTCACCATCTTAAAGAAATTTTGGCTAGTTTTGTTGACGCATGAAAACCTTGCCAAATTAGCTTACACGCAGCAGCTCCGACCCGTCCCCGATCGAGCAGCGTCACGTCGATCGATCTTCCACCGCTTCCGTGCTCCGTCCACTCTCACTGCCAACCCCTTGTTGTCCTCATCACCATACGTCGTCTAGTCCCAAACTATAGAGGAGTCACCAGCCAACTTACAATTGTGTATGTCCATCCACTAAATGATCCACACGAGAGATATAAAGCCAGGCTACATAGCCTTGCTTGCTCACTCGTGCGCTCCGAGCTAACGAACCTCAACGATGGGGTCGCGTACGACGCCAGAGGAGGAGGAGCCGACGATGGTGGGGGAGGCAGAGGAGTGGTCTAATGAGGCAGTCATCTACGTCAACGGCGTTCGCCAGGTGCTCCCGAATGGCCTCGCCCACCTCACCCTGCTCCAGTACCTCAGAGGTCCATCACGCTCGTTCTCTCTCTCTACTCATCTTCGGATTCTATGACCTAGAGCGTATCAATTCGTTCTTCCACGCATACTAGTAATTTTAAGAGACAAAATTAGCATGTGACTAACCAAAATTGCTTGTGTGTGTGTGTTCCCTCTTCTGTTCCTACTCTGACAATATTTTTCATACCTTTCTTCAATTGTGATACACTGTATTACCAATTAACTCTATATATGCTTTTCCATTCCTATTCATAGTTCTTTTTCGGTTTATAGCACAGCTCTATATGTGTTTGCCATGTGTTTAGTTGAATCATTAGCTTGAGCTATGTGTTTCACATAAAAATATATATATGCTCATCCCTTCGTACATACATGTTTATGGTGGGTATGATGACACACATCATGCATTTATACATTGAGTTGGTTTTACTCTATATTAATAATGGCATAATTTGGTAGTTAAGAAGATCATGCGCACAAATATATATATATATAGGAGTATTTTGGGACAAACTTTTTACAATATGAGAGTGATAGGTATTTAGATGCAAATTTAGGTTTTACTTCAATTTATTTTTAATAATAACATACGTGAATAATTTAGATGCAAGTTTAGATGGTTATTTTAGCTTATTTTTTATAATGACATATGTGGGTAATTTAGTTAGAGATTGGGGGTTACATTAGATTGATTTTAATAATAATAGAGCTGTGATTTAGATATAGATTTAGGGGTAATTTTACATTATTTTCAAAATAGCGGTTGTGGGTAATTTTTTTAGAAAAAATATATGTAATATAATGGTCATTATTAGGACAAGGATAATGTGAAGAGAGGTCGTGATCTGCGTGAGCGCGACCCCGCCTGTTTGCTAACACGTCACTAGTGCGAGAGCACATGGAAGAATCTATCCCGTGCCATCTCTTTCGGATGAGATCAGTAATGATGTCAACGAGGGGAAATGCTTGTATTTTCTTTAAATAAGCACAATTCTCGCATCAAGAGTGCCTATTTTTTATTCCACTTGCACTATTGTGTTTCTTGTGATGAGATTTACGAAACATGTACATCATGAATTTTGTTTATAAATCTAATCGTAAGAAACACAGCGATGCAAAAGAAATTGAAAATGAACATTCCATACAAAATCTATCACATTTCAAAGCAGTGAAACAAATAGTACATATGAAATCATTTGAATTAGCTTTTATGGGCTCCGGCCAACCGTAAGGCAAGCCGTGTTACACGAGCTTGGCGCGAGAGCGACCCTGCACACATCATCTAGTTTCTAATTTTTACGAGAATTTATAAAAGAAACTCCACCACGACTCGGGAAGACTAACCTACCACTCTGTAAAATAGTAAGATGGGTTAGCTAGCTTAGCTTAAGTAATTAAGTACTCCCTCTGTTCTAAATTATAAATTATTTTAGCTTTTTTAATTCATAAATTTTATTATGCACATAGATATACCCTATATCTAGATGCATAATAATGTTTATACATCTAGAAAAGTTAAAACGACCTGTAATTTAGAATAGAGGGAGCACGTGTGCAGGAACAATAGAAATTAGAGATTGAAACCTGCATCGGCGTCAAATTTAAAGATGCCACGGCACCATCAAGAGTCCCCAGCAGGCGGTGGTTAGCGACCCTTGGTTTGTTTTCCAATGCGGTTCTGCCCCACGCACTTGTGACCTCCTGCGTCTACGCCGTCATCAGCTAGCGCAGCGGAAACTATGTGGGCGTTTTCTTCCCGTGTCTTATTTTTAGCATGTGTCACATCGAATATTTAGATACTAATTAGGAGTAGTAAACGTAGACTATTTACAAAACCAATTACATAAGTGGAATCTAAACGGCGAGACGAATCTATTAAGCCTAATTAAGCCTAATTAATCCATCATTAGCAAATATTTACTGTAGCAACACATTGTCAAATCATGAACTAATTAGGCTTAATAGATTCGTCTCGCCGTTTAGATTCGTCTTATGTAATGGGTTTTGTAAATAGTCTACGTTTAATACTCCTAATTAGTATCTAAACATTCGATGTGACGGGTGCTAAAAATAAGTCAGTGGAAGAAAACGAGACCATGACCACGAGGTCGAGGAAACGAATTGTTGTACCCGTCAGGTGTGAGCGCACACATGACGTCACTTTCTTAGCCGTATGACCGACCAGCAGGTAGACCGTACACACGTGTGTTCGAACTTCAAAGGCATTAGAAAGTGGTCAGAAGGTACGGGCGGCGAGCTAGTGCATGCGTTGGAAGTACCTGCATGCTTACGTGTGGCTGCTGTGTGAGGACAAGACGATACTACGCCTACATTTTTCTTGGAGCCACAGAATTGTTTCTGCTACGATACTATGGCGTGCATCAATACTTTGATAGCAGCTTTCCGCCTCCCAGCAAATGATTAGAGCATATACAACAGTGATTAATGTATCGTCTATATGATGCTACCTAAGCTAGATCGGTTTTGCTGAGTTGAACGAGAGAGAAATGGGAGAGAGATTGAAGTCGTTGTATCGTGAAATGCGGCTCGTGCTCACACGCGGACACGCCCATCGACGGCTTCCAGGCCCCGTCGTACATTCATCGATGCGAGTCTGGATAAAGTGTGAAAAATCAGCCCACCACGCTCGTTCAGACCCAGCAGCAATGCAGCGAGTAGCACCATGCTCGGCCGCGGAGGGCCGGAGGCCATGCCGCGCTCAGTCCGTGGCAGCGGCTCGCCGACGGAGGAAGCCGGCCGTGCTTGCTTGGTCCGCAGCGATCGCACCCAACGGGACAAGTTGGCCGCGCCGCGTTGCGCCTGTCACTATGCCTGATTTCCTCACCCCTCGCGAGATTCGGACGAGCACCATGAGAGAGAGAGAGAGAGAGAGAGAGAGAGAGAGACGCGACATAGAAGAGATGACATGAACGAAGAGATGAGAGATAATGCGACTCACATCAGATAAGATCACAAGGGCAATTTAGTCTTTCATCCATGATTTTTATTTTTTCCTTTATTTTTAATTCTTTATTTAATCCATAAACAATCAAAAAATGACATACAACATACGTGCATTCACACAAATAAGCAACTACATAGCATACAAAGATAGAAGTTATGCATAATCACCACAATTTATGTGCATAAGCATGAAATAAATAGTATATAGACAAAGAATGGTCTATTTTGTTGTATGTACACGCTATTTTAAAGTGTTTGCAAATGACTGCCGTCTAAACTGTTGAACGTGCTTTTAAAGGCTATTGTTCATCCTTCACCTTCCTCTAATCAATGTTACATTATAGTCCTACAAAACTTGGTCCGTCGCAACCACAACACGTGGGAGATGGTTGGAGATACCATAGTCACAACTAGTTTGTTCAGGATCTCTTTGTTGGGGATTTTACTCCTCTGAACAGAGAAGAAAGAGGAGGGAGGGTAGAAGATTAGAAATGGGAGTCATAAAGGCCCCAAACAAGAGAGCAAATGAGACGTGCTCCTTATGACCTCTTTATTAATCCTTTATAAAGATGAGGAAGGGAGGTGGCAATTTATCCCCAAACCTCTTGTGGATATAGCATTCATAAATAGACCTTTGGGCCTTAACAAGAGGCTCATTTTCTATATGTGGGCTACTGGGCTGGATCATTACCCAGCACTCTTTGATCATGCGCGCCATAACAAACAGTATTATTGATCATGCGCGCCATAACAAACAGTATTAATGGCATATAAAAAAAAGTCCACCAGATTGTGCACGGTGGAGTATGATTAGAAAGAGGCTACAACGTTGAACCATGATTTTTCTTTGAAACAATTTTGAACCGTGATTAATTGTATTGTCAAGTCATAATCGTCCTCCGTGGATGGAGCAAGTCCATGCTCCTATCACGCATTGGAAAAGACACTAAAACCATTCTATATGTGCTGCAAGGAAGGACTGTCAATGCAGGAGGAGCGACTTCTAGTACCGGTTAGTAACCTCCTTTAGTACCGGACGCACAACCGGTATCGCTTGGTCGGTATTAAATGCCACGCCATTTAGTACCAGTCAGCCCAACCAATTGTAAATGCGTCATTTAGTACCAGTCGGTAATACCAACCGGTACTAAACTGCGAGCTACGTCGTGCTGTTGCGGACGGCAGTTTAGTACCGGTTGGTTTTACTACCGGTACTAAAGTTTATTCATTTTCTTTTTTTCGTTTACCTTTTTATTTTAATTCGTATTCGTATCCGACGGAGCTTTTACTAATAATATTACGATAATATATCAACCCATTCAAATCCAAGTATCACAAGTACCAACCCATTCAAATCACTAACACTCAATAGTTCATACATGAATACTTAAGGTATTACAGAGAACAAGTTTAAATCCATAAGAAAAGGGTACGGTAGGATCCATGCATGCTACATATCTCATACTCTGCTTCACTTCCTTAGATATGCAACATAGCTTAAATCCCCAATCATAAAGCCTAGAACTTCATCAATATAAGCTAGAGCATGAATTAGTGCACTCTCTAGCGCTTCACAAGGACGGTCACATACACTACCATAAATCTCAAATAATGGAGACAACGTCAACTAAAATGTAGAAAGTGAGATGAGCCTGGAGCTTGAAATCTCGGGTTCATATCGGATTTCCATCGGTGTAACTATAATTCAACAGATCCATGACTTGAGCTAGAATCGCATGAAAGCTCATTGTTGCTAAGGTTTGACCAAAGAGATCCTAAAATAAGAGAACAATGTGATAAAATTTAAAAGATGTAATATAATTAAAGATAAAAGGATTATTAGATATATTCCATACCATGCCATTTTGATTCAGCTCACAAAGCCTCTCAGTAGTCCTAGTCATATTGCTTTCTCCATCCTCGAGCGCCTTTATTCAAAAATATGAGAAGCCTGGCGTTGTAGGCAGGCCTCCAGGCGGTCCTTTCAAAAGTTAGCTTACTTGGTGATAATTGACCCCATGCGGCAATTAAAACCATCGGCCTAGGCTGTCCTGGTACTCTCATCCAGTTGGGAACAGGTACTTGAAAAGAGATTTTACTCTTTTAAAATTATGTGGACCAACTATCTTGGATTGCACTAAAGGAGAAGTACCACCTAGAGTTTTGACAACATCTTTCAGCCATTTAATATTGTCAATAAGCTACATTGTATGTAAAATTTAGGAATTATTCATGTGTAGTAAAAAACCAATTACAAGAAGGAAAGAATATTACTGTGTTGGGAATTACTCCTTTGTTTCAATCACCTTTTAGCAAGTCAATGACGCGATTAGGGAGAATTCCTGGAGGACGAGCCAACGGTGGCTCCTCAAAAATGTAGTGTCCACAGCCGCCACCACCACGGCAAGAAGAACTTCCACTTGCTATAGTTAGCCCAAACAGTCCAAATAAAATTGTGGCAAGATAATTTGCCACTATTTTTCTTAACCAGGCAACTTTACCACCAATAATACATTGTCATATACGCACATCATATACATTGAAATAAATATAGCCTTATGCCACAAAAATAATTACTTAGCATCCAATACAAATTGCTATCCAATTCAAGCAAAATCATAGCCATTTTAATCAAATACGGGCATAAAAATCATTTTAATGCATCAAAATCAAAAATATCGAACAAAAGAAAAACTAACTGGGGAGGGCGCGCGGGGGAGGCGCGGCGGCGAGCGGGGGAGGCGGGGGAGGGAGAGGCACGGCGGCAGCCCACGGG
>NC_028457.1:21584563-21589662 GCF_000263155.2 Setaria italica
CACACACACACAAGCAATTTTCGTTCAGCCCCATGCCTACTTTTCTTGTCCAATCTGCTAGTACTGTTCGAAGATCCGGTTTGCTCTGGGGAGGGTGATGCTCTTCGCCGTCCCCCTTGCGGAGGCGCGGGAGCGAGAGGCATGTTGACGGCCCTCAGGGAAGGTGACGGCAGCAGCCCGCGGGTGGTGATGGTGACGGCGGCGGTCGGGGATGGGAGCGATGGCGACGATGATGGTGACCGGGATAGGGGTGACGAGCAACGAAGTCGGGGATAGGGTGAAGGCGATAGAGCCGAGGACGGGGCGATGGGGACGGGGTGGCGGCGGAGGGGCCGGAATGGGGCAGCGATGGTCGGTGACGGGGTGGTGCGGAAGGGCTGGGATGGGGCGGCGGCAATCAGCGACGGGGTGGTGTTGAGGGGCTGGGACGGTGGCAGTCGGCGACGGGGCTAGGGACTAGGACGGGACGGCGATGGGGCGGCAGCGGTCAGCGATGGGGTGGCGTGGACGGTGCTGGGGTGGCGGAGGTCGGCCACGGAGAGCACGGGGACAGGGATGGGGACGGGGACGGGGCGGTGGCAGCGACGGGGAGCACAGGGACAGGGTGGTCACGGAAACGGGGAGCACAGGGATGGCGACAGGGACTAAAGAAATTGCTAAGTGTTGGAGAAGGCGATGGGTTTTTATAGGGGCAACAGTTTAGTACCGGTGCTAGCCATCTCCCGGTACTATTAGTACCGGTTGAAGCAAATGACCGGTACTACATTTAGTACCGGGTATAGCTTCCAACCAGTACTAAATGTCTCCATTTAGTACCCCGCACACACTCTATTTTCTTTTATTATTTATTTTCCTTTTCCTGCAAACCTGTAGTGTTATTTCTGAAAACTCATTTAAATCATGGAAAAAAGCAAAACACCAAAAAATAGCACTCGATTTCTTTTATTATTCCTTGCAATAAACATGAGATAAATAAATTATTGGTCAAAGAAATAGAATTATTGTTAAATTAGAGTGACATGAAAATTACACCAATCAACCTTCATATCATTCCCACATACGCTCTAGCTAAATATCATAAAGTAACGGTACAAGAATCACAAAAGACTATAGACGCTCCATAGTAGATTTCACGGAGTCATGAATCCTAAAATAATGGTACAACGGTAAATCTTTGAGTCCCCGTACTCTAGCTGAATATCATAAAGTAATATTGAAATAATTATCCAAATATCTTTTGGAGCAGGTGCCACATTTTCATAATAGAAGTATGGTGGTCCAATAGCCTGTCCAGGCAAAAGACTTGTTCACTGAGCATGGCTCATTTTGGCAATCAAAAACCAACCAAAAACTAATGGGTCAAGGTTAGTGAACAAATCTCTGCCTGAACTGGCTATTGGCTACTATACTTCTATTATAAAAATCTAGCTCCAAAAGGTGCGTGGAAAACTATTTCAAGATTCTTTTATGAAGTTCAACCAGAGTTTGTGGACTCGAAGTTCTTCTATTCTCTGGTATTGGAGGAGCGGAGATGTTACATTGATTGCCAGTCCATCTACATTGTATTACTTAAAAAATGGACATAGAGCTTCGTATTAGATAAAGAACTTGATCAATATTAGGTAGGGGAAAGATAGAGTAAATGTGTTTATAATATTTGGTCCTCACTCTAAAAAACTCTCCATTCTCCTCACTCTAAAAAAAACTCTCCATTCTCCTAGTTCTAAAAGATCAACAAGTACTCCATTTGTAACATAAAACTCCTTCTAAAAAAACTCTCCATTCTCCTCACTCTAAAAAACTCTCCATTCTCCTCACGGTAAAAAACTCTCCATTCTCCTAGTTCTAAAAGATCAGCAAGTACTCCATTTGTAACATAAAACTCATTCTAAAAAACTCTCCATTCTCCTCACTCTAAAAAACTCTCCATTCTCCTCGTTATAAAAGATCAACAAGTACTCCATTTGTAACATAAAACTCATTCTAAAAAACTCTCCATTCTTCTCACTCTAAAAAACTCTTCATTCTCCTCGTTCTAAAATATCAACAAGTACTCCATTTGTAACATAAAACTCATTCTAAAAAATCTCTCCATTCTCCTCACTCTAATAAAGCAACAACTCTAATAAAGCAACAAGTACTCCATTTGTAACATTAAACTAGCTCATTCAAAAAAAAACCTAGAATACCATGACCAGAGGAGGGAGAATGAAGTTGCTAACCGGTCTATTGAAGAAGCCGGTCGAGTGAAGAAAAACGAAGCCCGAGCAAATGGTTGAGCTTGCACGGGGAGGAAGGAAGCAGCTGATTTATAGAGCAAATGATTAGTACTGGCTGGTAGCTTCAACCGGTACTAAATGGTTACAATTAGTACCGGTTCAAGCTACCAGCCGGCATTCTCACCATTTAGTACCAGCTGGCTTTATGAGGAATCTAGCTGTCGGCCACGCGGTCCACGTGCTGCCATTTAAGTACCAGATGAGGCGCCAAACAAGTACTACAGGAGCTTCGGTGGCACTGTGCGTCCCGACCGGACGAAACACAGTTGACCAATGCTCAGTTTTCCAGTAGTATGTACTCTCTCACCTCCATCATCTTGCAGAGGTGGTTCCATCTGGAAATTGTAAGATCTCAGGATTATCAGTCCAAACAATAATTAAGTAGCTTAGTATTTCCCTTCTCCCATTTGTCTGTCAATGTAATCTGATACAAATGGCTTGCAGTATGCTTCGTAATTTTCTTTAGCTAATGTTATAGATATCGGTCTTCGAGGAACAAAGCTTGGATGTGGTGAAGGTGGTTGTGGAGCCTGCACTGTCATGTTGTCCAGCTATGACCGAATTTCAATGAAATCACTGTGAGAACCATAATCTTCCACCTAGTCATGTTATTCTTATTCTATCTAGCGAAAAGGAAAACTTTAAATGACAGGTGACCATATAAATATATTGCACACTCGCCCTTCAGTTTCATTTTATTTGCGGTCGTATTTTTTCTTCCAAGTAACTGGCTTTGCCGGTGGTGCAAACATTTCCTCACATGAAAATGTGAAATCCTAATTTAGAATGTTACTTATGTTTCCATTATGTGTCCAATCAATTTTATGGATTCTGTTGGTTCTAGAATTCGAGCTCTTCATTGTAAAATGATTGACTAAAGCTATGATTCAGGCATTTTGCGATAAACGCGTGCTTGGCTCCACTTTATTCTGTGGAGGGAATGCACGTAATAACAATTGAGGGAATTGGAGACCGCAAGCGTGGGTTGCACAAAGTTCAGGTGATTCTTTATTCGTATGTTATATGTAAATAGAACATGTGGGACCCATCGATAACTTAAGAAATAGTTCGTATGGAAATTTGAAGCCTATACAATGAATATGAAGCCATACTGTAATAATAGAGAATTCTTTGTGTGACTCTTCCCTTATAGGCCATCGAAAAAATGATTTTCTCTTCTATACCATTGGTTCGAATTTTAGATTCCTTCTAATCCCATTACATTTCACAAAAAAAAATAAGTTTCAGTTAGGGCCTTTCACCTCGTTAGATTTTTATATTTACACGGCTATTTTTCTCTATCCCGCATCATAACTTAAACAAAGAGAGAAAATAGAGACTGGAGATGGCGACGGCAATTTGATGGGGATGCATGGTGGGAAAGAACTAGGAATGGGACACATGGCATGGGACCCAAGAGTGTGCAAACAGGAGTAAGCCACAGTCTAGAGCAGCAGCTCAGTCGGACGATGTATCGGTGGTCGAAGAAATTGGCGGTGGTGAGCACAAAACCAAGTACATGGCGAATGACCTCAAAATTATCCACCACCATGATGATGATTCTTGCTCCTCGCTTGTGCGTAAATTTATTGGCAGTAGAATTTGAACTATAGAGGGGCATGCACTACGGGAAACAGACAGTTCGCGCCGAGTGCCTGGGGCACTCGGCGAAGGCCCGAAAACCCTCGGCGAAACGTTTGCCGAGTGTAACACTCGGCAAACGACACACGGTAAATTTTGAGTCGGCAAAGTTAGCTTTGCCGAGTGTTCTATGTCGTGCACTCGGCGAAGCTTTCGCCGAGTGACAACAAAACACTCGGCAAACATATTTTTTGAAAAAAACAAAAAAAAAAAACAAAAGTGGCAGCCGGCACCACTGCCGGCCACCACCGCCGCCGCCACGCCACAGCCGCCGGCCACCACCACCGGCCTCCACCACCGCTACCTCGCCACAGCCGACGCCCACCGGCCTCCACCACCGCCTCAACCGCCGCCCGCCACGCCGCCGCCAGCCACGCCTCGGTCGCCGCCCGCCACGCCGACGCCTCGCCACGGCCGCCGCCCGCCACGCCGCCAGATCCGCCGATGGACGAGGACTATGGACGAGGACGGTAGCGGGGGAGAGTCGGATCTGGCCCGTCCGCCCGGATCTAGCCCGTCCGCCGCCCGGATCTAGCCTCCGCCTCCCGCCGGACGCCGCCTCCCCTTCTCCCCTCCTCCGCCACAAACAAGGTATTAAACTCTGATCACTAGGCGTCGATAATTGGAAGGATTGCATAGATGTTATGTGACCTTTACCTTAATAAAGAGGTTGTCAACAGGTGCATGCAGCTCACCTGTGGTGTGTTGCGTGATGGCATCCACGGACAACCGTTGCTCCTCCACGGGTAACCTGACCGTCTGCGCATAGGGGACCCCTGTACTAACACGACTGCTCAAGAGGCGTTGAGAAAGGCTGGCGTAATTTGGATTCAGAAATCCTCAAATTGGGCCAACTCCACAACTGCATGGGCGACTCGACGATTGATTTCCTCCATCAGTATTTCTTCATGTGCCCGCACTAAGGATTCTAGTTCTGCCGACAGCTCTCCTCAATCTGTTGTTTCTTTGCGTGGGGCTTCTGTCCAAGCGCTGTCAACTCAGAAGGCAAACTTCCACGGAATGACCCCCAACCCTCGGGAACTACATGGGTGGTTGGGGATTACGGAGGGGCAACGTGAGCTCCTATTGTCTGGGTCCCCCATAAAACTCATAGCCCTACAATCTTCAGGGTTCTTTTTGACACGTTAGACCTTCTCACGCATAGAATTATTAGAACAT
>NC_028457.1:21589762-21804081 GCF_000263155.2 Setaria italica
TCTCACCGCTGACTCTCCCCAGCTTCCGCCGGCGGCACTGGCAGCAGGAGGTCGGGGTGGGGAAGAGTGGGGAAGAGTGGGGAAGAGCAGGAGGCGGCCGGTCTGCGCGGGGGGTCGGGGGGGTGTTTTGAGGCGTGGGCCGGGGGGGTGTTTTGAGGCATGGGCCGGTCTGGTTTGACGAGTGTCCTACGTAGACACTCGGTAAACTATTGATTTGCCGAGTGTCCTACTTAGGACACTCGGCAAATTTTTTTTGAAAAAAAATAAAAAATATCTAACAGTTTCAAAAAAATACCAAATTTTCACACGAACTAATATATATTCTCTATTGATTATACAAAAAGTTTTGTAGTCAAACCAAACTCGACCGTCACTTCGACTCTAAATCTTATCGAATCCTCTCAAAGTTACTATTCTTCTTCTGAGATGCTTTGGTTTGTAATCATTGTACATGATGAAATATGCAAAATCTTCTCAATTTTTTTCCACAGCCTCCACGTATTATATCATCACATCATGATAAATCTCATGATTTTCAGACTTTGCTTGTTTTTTTTACAATTTAAAAATACTACTGCCACACGTTCATGGTCGTGTTTCTTGAACAAGATGTTCAAAATTTCTTTTCATTTCATGGGTCAGGTCTCAAATTGGGCCAAATAACATGAATATCATTTTTCTACTCATTTTGTTCCATAATTTGAATTACTTGCAGTTCAAATTTGACTTATACCAAAATTTTCCTTAAAATGCAATTAATTAAATAAATATAGCAAATAAATCCAAAAATATACCAAATTTTAACATGGAGTACCACATGTTGTATGTGGGGAGTAGAAAAAATTTCATGGTGAAAAGAGGAAAAAAAATTATTTTTTGCTGAGTGTCAAAAAAAACACTAGGCAAACGCCCCTCTTTGCCGAGTGTTTTTTTTGACACTCGGCAAACCCCCCTCTTTGCCGAGTGTTTTTTTTGACACTCGGCAAAGAGAGTGGTTTGCCAAGTGTTTTTTATTTGACACTCGGCAAAGCCCCGATTTGCCGAGTGTATTTTTTTTTGCCGAGTGTTTTTGGCTTGGCACTCGGCGAAGAGCTTGTTTGCCGAGTGCTCGAAAAAAAACACTCGGCAAAAAAAATACACTCGGCAACTTTTAACTTTCCCGTAGTGATGGGTGCGCGCCCCTCCACCGACTATCCACGTGAATATAGCATGCAAAAATAAAACCACCAGGTTTAAGAAAAATGGTGGGAGGCTGAAGTGGACAGGATCACAGGATCGACCAAAGAGCGATTTTTTCTTTCTAGTTGGTTCACTGGTCCGATTCTAGTTTCAATTCTAGGTCTAGAAGCTGCTTATCGATCGATCGGCTTCTGTTAGATTTTGACAGAACTAAGAACAAATGACATAGGTGCCGGGGGCAATGCTATATATATATATATCATTATGGCACAACTGCACCAATTTAGTTCCTTACCTATTAGTCTCTCACTTCCTTCATGATTCTCTACTCCTCTTGCAGGAATTTTTAGCCAAAGCACATGGTTCACAATGTGGATTTTGCACCCCTGGTTTTGTGATGTCCATGTATGCACTTCTGAGATCAAGTAAAGAACCTCCTACTGAAGACCAGATTGAAGAGAACCTTTCTGGGAATTTGTGTCGGTGTACCGGCTATAGACCAATAATAGATGCCTTTCGTGTATTTGCCAAAACAGATAATTCGGTATATACCAATTCACCTTCAAAAGATATAGATGGCCAAGCTGTCTGCCCATCAACTGGAAAGCCGTGTTCCTGCAGAGATCTGGCAGATGGCAATGTTAATGCATCTAAAGTACCATTTTCCAGGGAAAGATATTCATCTTGTTCAGATAATGGAATTGATGGAAATGCCTATAGTGACAGAGAACTAATTTTCCCCTCAGAACTTGTATTGAGAAAAATGATGCCACTTAAATTGAATGGACCTAACGGGATCAGGTGGTATAGACCTCTTAATCTGAAGCAGGCACTTCATTTGAAATCTTGCTGCCCAGATGCAAAGCTTATCGTTGGTAACTCTGAAGTGGGAATTCAAACAAAGTTCAAGAACGCCAAATATGAAGTCATGATTTCAGTTACTCATGTTTTAGAGCTTAATACTCTTGAAGTGAAAGAGGATGGCATACATATTGGTTCTGCTGTAAGGCTTACACAGCTTCAAAGTGTCCTCAAAAAGGTTATTGCAGAACATGATCTGCATCAAACTTCATCTTGCCAGGCAATAGTAAGGCAGTTAAAATGGTTTGCAGGAACACAAATCAGGAATGTTGCTTCTGTTGGTGGTAATATTTGTACAGCTAGTCCAATATCAGACCTAAATCCAATCTGGATAGCTGCAGGTGCAAAATTCCAGATAATTGATATGAATAGCAATGTTAGAACAGCCCTTGCAAAGGATTTCTTCCTTGGCTATCGTAAAGTTGACATTAAACCTGATGAAATATTGCTTTCTGTTATACTACCATGGACTAGGCCTTTTGAGTTTGTTAAAGAATTTAAACAGGCTCATAGAAGGGCAGATGACATTGCTTTAGTAAATGCTGGAATGCGTATGTATTTGAGAGAAGTTGATAGAAACTGGATAATTTCTGATGCTACAATTGTTTATGGAGGGGTAGCTGTGGTTCCACTTAGTGCTTCGAAGACTGAAAATTATCTTACTGGAAAGAAGTGGGAGTATGGTATTTTGGAAGAAGCCTTTGATTTGTTGAAAGAAGACATCCCTTTGTCAGAGAATGCGCCAGGTGGAATGGTTGAATTTCGCAGATCTCTTAGTTTGAGTTTCTTTTTCAAATTTTTCCTTTCTGTTACTCATGAAATGAAGAGGAAAGGATTCTTAGAGGAGGGACTGCAGGCAACTCATCTATCAGCTACACAGTCTTACCGCAGGCCTGTTACTGTTGGAACTCAATGTTACAAATTGATCAGGCAAGGAACAGCCGTGGGCCAGCCACTGGTTCATATGTCAGCAATGCTTCAGGTACCTTTTATTTATTTGCATTATCCCTGAAATTAAGGTCTATATATGTTTTTCCTGTCATTTATTTTTTAAAAAAATCGCAATATCTTCCACTATGCTAGGTTACTGGGGAGGCAGAATACACTGACGACACACCAGCGCCCCCCAATACTCTACATGCTGCTCTGGTGCTGAGTAAGAAGGCTCACGCTCGCATACTATCTATCGATGATTCACTTGCCAAATGTTCCCCTGGGTTTGCTGGTCTGTTCCTTTCAAAAGATGTGCCTGGTGATAACCACATTGAACCAATGAACGAGGAGATTTTTGCATCAGATTTTGTTACATGTATTGGTCAGGTATTCACTTCTCATATTTTATCTTGTGCACACTATGTAACTAGTTTGTTTATACTTTCTTATCAGGTCTGGTGAAACCTTTATATTCTTTCTTATCATTGACAGATCATTGGAATTGTTGTAGCTGATACACATGATAATGCCAAAAATGCTGCCAACAAAATACATATTGAGTATTCAGAGTTTCCAGCAATTTTATCAATCGAGGAAGCCATCAAGACAGGAAGCTTCCATCCAAATACCAAAAGACGCCTTGTAAAAGGCAACGTTGAACAATGTTTCCTGTCTGGTGCATGTGATAGAATTATAACAGGAGAAGTTCGAGTTGGAGGTCAAGAGCATTTTTACATGGAACCTCAATGCAATCTTATCTGGCCAGTTGATTCTGGAAATGAAATGCATATGGTCTCATCTACTCAAGTATGCTCTTTTCTTTGGAGCTTTAGATTCACAGCACGAGATATAGGTGTCCATATAGCTGGATGACAAAAATTATGTTGTTGCTCAAGCCATGGAGTATCTCAACACTATACCACTTGTTCTAGACACATGTAATGCCCACGTGGAAGCTGCCCTGAATTTCATTGACCTGACATGTTTTTGCTTGTCCTTCTTCCCCCCTTGTCTGTAGTGATGATGCTGTGGTTCTGGCATAGTTATTATTTTACAAATCTCCAGGACATATGTTGACAAAAATACCTTTTCCAGGGTTAGCAAAGAATATGATAAGGTGCGGCAAAGATTTAGGTGAAACAGGTCAAAACAGAGTATGAAGGAATATGATTGATCACAACTAAAACAGTTTTATTGAATTGCGTTCTGCGGATTTAATTTCTTCTTGAGTTTGGCACTACACAATTTTTACTTCCTGACACTGGTGGGGCTGCTTGCGTCACGAATGAAAAACTGTTGGGAATGTAATTCTTTTATATTTTTACACTACTGGTCACTCATGATATTTTTTTTTCTATATCACTAATTGTACACATTTTGTCAATTGACAAAAAAATTCTTGATATGTAGGCACCATATAATCATCAGAAGTGTATTGCTAATGTTCTTGGTCTTCCACTATCAAAAGTTGTTTGCCGGACTAAGCGTATTGGTGGTGGATTTGGTGGAAAAGAAACCAGATCGGCATTATTTGCTGCAGCAGCATCTGTACCCTCTTATTATCTAAGAAGACCAGTAAAGATTGTTTTGGACAGAGATATTGACATGACAATCACCGGACAGAGGCACAGTTTCCTGGGGAAATATAAGGTACGAATTTAAGCAGTATATGTCTCTCAATCTCTGTTCAGATGAACGCATATCAACAACAAACTTGGTTGTCATGGACCACAAGGTTTCCTTATAAACCATGCCATGCAATACTAGTAGTTGAATTAAATGCTAACAAGTGAAAACTTTACACAGCCACCATGTAATGACTACTACTGGAATGCTCATAAATTGCCAGTAGTGAACTTTTTTCTTCTTCTTTTTTTTTGCTTTTGGCATTTTACCTAAGTTGTTGACCTTTTAGGTGGGATTTACCAATGACGGGAAGATGCTGGCTTTAGACCTTGAAATTTATAACAACGGTGGAAATACACTTGACCAGTCTCTTGCAGTCTTGCAGCGTGCTATGCTTCATTCAGATAACGTCTATGATATATTAAACATCAGGGTCAGTGGTCAAGTATGCCTTACAAACATCCCAAGTAACACCGCTTTCCGAGGCTTTGGTGCTCCACAAGGAATGCTGATTGCAGAGAATTGGATTCACCACATGGCTATGGAACTCCAACGAAGTCCTGAGGAAATAAAAGTAGGAATGCAACTTAGTTTAGTATGTACTACTAGACAAGTCATCCTACTATGGATTAATAGATTCATTGTTTTACAGGAACTTAATTTTCACAATGATGGAATCGAGCTGCATTATGGCCAGTTGCTCCAGAATTGTACAATAAGTTCAGTGTGGAACAAACTAAAGTCATCTTGTAACTTTGTGGAAGCTCGCAAAGCAGTAAGCAATTTTAACACTAATAATCGTTGGAGGAAGCGGGGAATTTCTATGGTTCCCACAAAACTTGGCATATCCTTTGGTGCAAAATTCATGAATCAGGTTAGTTTTGGTCCATAATCAACAGGAAATCCATGTAGTTTTCTATTACCAAACTGAGTTTGCAAGACCATTCGATAATTTTAGTTTTGGACATTTATTATGATTTGGATTCATTAAATGTGAGATTTAGGAAACGTGGTACTGAAGTTTTCCATCCCAATTTTTCAGTACTTCTATTCAGCCATTGAGGTTCCATAGAAATTATCCAAGAGCATTATAATAAATATATATATTTTATGCCTTACTGATTAAATGTAGGCTGGCGCTCTTGTGCAAGTTTACACCGATGGGACTGTCTTGGTAACACATGGCGGGGTTGAGATGGGACAGGGTTTGCACACAAAGGTGGCCCAAGTTGCGGCTTCATCGTTCAACATCCCCCTTGGCTCTGTATTTATATCAGAGACGAGTACTGATAAGGTGGGTTTGTACTCCTATTCTGCATGTCACCGGCTGGTTCTAGTGTCTCTGATTATTTGTATGTTGTAACATTCTTCGACAACAATGGACATGCATATTCTTAGGTTCCTAATGCATCAGCGACAGCATCCTCTGCTAGTTCAGATATTTATGGAGCTGCAGTTTTGGACGCCTGTCAGCAAATTAAAGCTCGGATGGAACCCATAGCAAGCAGAGGAATCCACAGCTCGTTCGCCGAGGTGATGTCATATTAACCTATATTCTCTATCTTAAGTAGTTTGACAACAGTCAAGATTACAATTTGAGCCATCAGTTTCATTTTGATACTTCATAATTCGTGTGTGCTTCTTTGCCATTTCAAGATTTGGATCATCATATCTTTCAGGAGCTCACTGAACTTTCATGTGTGCAATGTTATTTAGGGATTAAGGCCAAAATTAAGCCAATGGAATTTGAGCTCCAATTCAGCTTGTTGCTGAGGCAAAACTGCTTCATGATTCCAATTCAAATACTTAGGCAGCCAATATGCAAACGAGAATACAGTAACAATCAGTTCTAGTGTCTCTGCATAGTTTCAGATTCCAGGGGCTGTTGAGCTGGGGGAGCTTGCTCACCTCCGGTACCTGTTCATAACTGCATAGCTGCATTTAGCCGCCATATGTGCACATAAATGTGACACCATAGATTTGTCACTTCAATAAGAGGGGGGATAAGACGTTGTGAAAGCAGTACATACCATTTTTCATGCTTGTGAAATAGGGTAAAATATGATGCGCTAGTCTGGTTAAATAAGGGGTTGAATGAAACAATTTAATAGTTCAGGGGAGTACAGAAAACTCTTTCCAAATGCAAAAGTATTTTCCAATACAAAATCTTGTTACAAGATTTCTTCATATGTTACAAGCATCCCTGGTGCAGATTATTGGCTTCCCTGGTGTACTGAACCTGTCTTGTGCCGTTGTGCGAATGGCCCTCATCCAAAATTGCTCCTTAACAGTCAATGTGTCTGCTTCCAGTGCTGAATTGCTCCATCCTGTTCAGTAATATATAGTGACCAAATTGAAAAGCAATATTACATTTTTTTCCCATCTGCTGGCTTAGTCGTTACATCTTTGCCCGATTTATCACTCTTTGCCCATCTTACCAAAAATACTGTTCAACATAAAACTGTAAAAAAAATATCGCGTTTCGTTCATAAAACATATAGCTAAATTCATTTTGGTGTGTGACATCATATTTTTCCAGTTGGTTCAAGCATGCTACATGGAACGGGTGGATCTCTCTGCCCATGGGTTTTACGCCACCCCAGACATTGATTTTGATTGGGCAATCGGCAAGGGAACTCCGTACCATTATTTCACTTATGGAGCTGCATTTGCCGAAGTTGAGATTGACACACTAACTGGGGATTTCCATACAAGGACAGTCGATATTGTTATGGATCTTGGCTTTTCAATTAATCCAGCAATTGATATTGGCCAGGTATGTTCTCTACAGCAGGAAATGTTTTCTTTGAAAGTTAATCAGAGGTGCGGAAGTAGTTTTGGGTTAAAGTGCTGCACCCATGCCGTGCGCATCCTGCATGTTAATGTAGGGATGGAACAGCCCCATCCGTAGCTTACCGATAAGTTACAATCATCCTTGGTTTACAAGTAAATAATTTTAACAACCTTCTATCTACAAGACCAAGGATAGATATTCTAGATGAAACAATACATATCACGTATGCTAACCAAACTCTACTTTTCACACACCCTCCCTCAATCACAACCTATCGAGGTTGAGATTGTGCTTGAAAATTTCTAGCTGCCTCACTGGAAGTGCCTTTGTAAATCCATCAACAACTTGATCACCCGTAGGTATATAATCAATACATAATAATTTCTTCGAAACTCTTTCTCATACAAAATGATAAGCAACTTCAATATGTTTAGTTCTAGCATGGAACACAGGATTAGCTTATAGATACTTGGCTCCAATGTTGTCACACCATATTTTTGCCATTTAAGGATGTGATACACCAGTCTCTTTTAGAAGTGTTTGTATCCACATAATTTCAGCTGTGGCATTTGCTACAGCTTTATATTTTGCTTCTTGACACAATAGCTTGTTTGCGTGCACTCCAAGACACAAGATTAGTCCCTAGAAAAATAGCAAAGCCTCCTGTCGACCTTCTGTCATCTAGACAGTCAGCCCAATCCGCATCAGAGAACCCGCTCACAAGCAGTGAGTTGCTCTTACTAATTTTCAATCCGATCTTAGTTGATTGCTTCAAATATCTGAGAATATGCTTAACAGCTAACCAGTGTGTCATTGTAGGCGTATGCAAGAACTGACACACTTTGTTTACTGAAAAGGAGATATCTGGTCTGGTAAGCGTTAAGTACTGAAGGGTTCCCACTATACTTATGTATTGAGTTGCATCATTAGGCTCTAAAGGTCTACCATCAGAAATAGACAATTTTTCACTAGTCAACATAGGAGTATTTACCGGCTTACAATCTCCCATACCAGCTCATTTAAGTATATCCGAGGCATATTTATCTTGAGTAAGAAGAAGTCCATCACACACCTTCCTGACTTCTATTCCCAGAAAGTAACGCAAGTTGCCCAAATCCTTGAGTGCAAAATCTTGGTTGAGATGACGTAACAGAGCTGAACATGCTTCTTGAGATGAACTTGCCACAATTATATCATCAACATAAACCAATAAAAACATAGTAACATTTTTTACTATTGAAATAGAACAGCAAGGTGTCAGCCTTCGATGCCTTGAAACCAAGGTCAAACAATTTTAGACTTAGACGAGAATACCATGCCCTTGGCGCCTGCTTTAAGCCATAAAAAGCCTTGTCCAATTTGCACACATAATTAGGCAAGGCCTTATCTTCATATCCAGGTGGTTGTCTCATGTAAACTTCCTCTTCTAAGTACCCATGGAGGAAGGCATTCTGAACATCTAGCTGTCTTAAGCACCACCCTTTCGAAATAGCAATAGAGAGAACAACTCTAATGGTTGTTGATTTAATAACAGGACTAAACGTGTCTTCATAATCTATACCATATCTCTGCTTAAACCCCTTAGCAACAAGACGAGCTTTATATCTATCAAGGCTGCCATTTGCATTGCATTTGATCTTATAGACCCATTTGCAATCGATAATATTTCTACCCTTTTGTGGTGGACCAAGGTGGCAGGTTTTATTCTTAACCAAAGCGTCATATTCTAGATCCATAGCATGCTTCCAATTCTTGTCATGTAAAGCTTCAAGGACATTATGTGGTTCGCTAGTAGAAGTAAAACCACCAAAAAGAATTGTGCCATTAGTATATACCTTAGGTTTGCATATACCCGCTTGTAGTCTGGTGCGTGGCTGAGCCGATGAAGCATCTGTCATTGTTGTTGTAGTAGACGGCAGCGCACCATCCGCAGACGATCCCCCCTGGCACCGGGCGGATCTCCTGTCGCACCAGCTACAGGTGGGCTGGACCTGTCAGAAGGATTCAGCAGCTATGTCTCCTGGTGCATGGCGCAAGGAGGTTGGACAGCCATAGGCTCGGACGGAGTGGTGTCGGGGGCGATGTGAGCTAGAGGACATGTCGCGCCTGGCGAGAGGTCGCGAGGGGCCCAGGCATGTACGGCACGGGGACAGAAGTACTAGCGCCTGGGAGAGATCCATCAGTGCTGCTGTCGACCGGATCAGCTTCGAGAGTCGCGCCAGGGTCCGATCCTCGCTGTATTCCATCAACGCGTACTGGATTTTGTCCCTAAAAATTGCCATCGCCTTCAAATAACACGTTAGATTTAGTTAGTTGATCACCTACTAATTCACCCCCGACCGTGTGTGGATTGAGAAGAGAAGTAGGTAGAAGAAGGATCTCAAAACGGAGTTGAGCGCCCGCATTTGGATGAAGTTTAGCGAAAGAAAAAATCTGTTCATCAAAGATCACATCTCTTGAGATATAGACACAACCAGTAGTCGGTTTGAGACACTTAAACCCCTTGTGTAGGTTACTGTATCCCAAGAACACACATTCTTTGGAGCGAAATTGGAGTTTGCGGGTATTAAAAGGACGCAAGTTATACCAGCAGGAGCACCCAAAAACTCTCAAGGACAAGTAGTCAAGCTAGACCTGAAACAAACGCTCCATGGGTGTGTCATATTGGAGAACCTTAGTAGGAGTTCTATTTATAAGATAAGTTGCTGCAAGAAAGGCTTCATCCCAGAATTTTAGGGGCATAGATGCATGAGCTAGAAGGGAAAGACCAACTTCAACTTCAACTATATGTCTATGCTTTCGCTCTGCTGACCCGTTATGTTGATGTGCATGAGGACATGACACATGATGAGTAATTCCTACTTTGGTAAAGAAAGAATGAAGTTTCTCATATTCACCTCCCCAATCGGTTTGCATGGTGATAATCTTCCTATTAAACAAGCGCTCAACAAGGCTTTGAAATTCATGGAATTTTTGGAAAACTTCAGATTTAAATTGCAGGAGATAAATCCAAGTAAATTTGCTATAATCATCGATAAAGCTCACATAATATTTGTACCTCCCAACGGAATCAGGAGCAGGCCCCCATACATCAGAGAAAACGAGTTCCAACGGATGACTAGACACACTGGAGGATTTCGGGTAAGGTAGTTGATGACTTTTGGCTTGTTGGCAAGCACCACAAACCTTTATTAGACTCAAAAGAACATGGAAGATCAAATTTCCTAACAACCTTTTCAACTATAGGAGATACAGGGTGCCCGAGACGACTATGCCATCTAGATAGAGACAGCTTTATTACTCCAAAAGCTTGCTTCTCAGATGACGGGGGAGGAAGAGGATAGAGACCCTTGCTGCATCTTCCTTTAAGTAGAATGTTCCTCGTGTCCTTGTCCTTTACCAAGAAGAAATTGGGATGAAATTCAAGGAAAACATTGTTATCGGTGGTAAGGCGATGAACGGAAACAAGATTTTTTTTGAGCATTAGGAACATGTAGAACATTATTTAATTCAAGATTACGATTCGGGGTATGAATAGTAGATTGACCACCATAACTAATATCCATACCTGCACCGCTTGCAGTGTGAACTTGGTCATTCCCAGTGTACTTGTTGCGGAACGATAGCTTCTCTAACTCTCCTGTGATGAGATCAGTAGCTCCCGTGTCGGTGTACCAATTTGTGTCCACCGTGTAGGATGATGTCGCTGCAGCCACAAGCTTTGCATCTGGCACATAATTTTCATCATACCTATGCCAACATCTATCAACTGTGTGGCCCTTCTTGAAACAAACTTGGCACAAGGGGCGATCATCACCACTGGAGTTGTTGTTGAAGCCGGCGCGGTTGTTGGAGAAGTTGCCGCCTCCCTGACGAGGCGGGTTATTGCTGTTGTTGGAGCCACAGCCACGACCAGAGCCACGACCACGGCCTCCTCCACGCCCGCTCGGATTCCCAGATCCTAGGCCGCGACCACCGTAGTTCACCGACAACCCTGATTGTCCTCCCTCCTGGAGAAGACCAAGTCGAGTCTCAAAGCTGAGCATCTAGGAGTAGAGTTCTCCCAGCGAGATTGATTCTCGCCGAGCAACCAAGGCAGACACCAATGGGGTGAACTCTTGGTCCAGCCCCGTGAGTATGTGCTCAACGATCTCTTCTTCTTCAAGCGGTCTTCCTGCAGCCACCATATCGTCGCTGAGCCCCTTCATCTTGCTGAAATATTCAGCTGCTATCATGCTGCCCTTTTTCGTAGTTGACAGGGTGATGCGAAGATTTACCGCGCGAGCTCTGGTCTACGCAGTAAACATCCCCTCGATGGTTGTCAAGGCTTCTGTCGCCGTCTTGCTATTGGCGATGTTGACGAGGATGTCCCTGGACACCGACGTGAGGAGAAGGCCGAGGACTTGCTGATCCACTGCATCCCACTCTTCAAAGGCGGGATTGGGATTCTTGTTCCCATCTTTATCTTCAATCTCCTTGACAGGTGCTTTCAAGGTGCCTGTGAGGTGACCCTCAAGTTTGGCACCGCGAACTACAGCACGCACCTAAGCTCTCCAGAGAGCGTGATTCGCCCTGGTGAGTTTCTCGGAGACAGCGCTTCCGAGCATTGGGTTGGATGGAATTGCCGACGAGCTGGCCATTGGAAGGTGGAGGTTTTAGGAGTAGATTGAATCTAGGCTCTGGTGACCATGAAAGTTAATCAGAGGTGTGGAAGTAGTTTTGGGTTAAAGTGCTGCACCCATGCCGTGCGCACCCTGCATGTTAATATAGGGATGGAACAGCCCCATCCATAGCTTACAGATAAGTTACAATCATCCTTGGTTTACAAGTAAATAATCTTAACAACCTTCTATCTACGAGACCAAGGATAGATATTCTAGATGTAACAATACATATCACATATGCTAACCAAACTCCATTTCTCACATTCTTGACCCAGTAAGACCAATGTCTCCTATGATATAATTCCTAATTGTCGCCTCTGTCGTACCTTACCATGGTGTATGTTTCAGATTGAAGGAGCTTTCATCCAAGGTTTGGGTTGGGTAGCCTTGGAAGAGATAAAATGGGGGGACGATAACCACAAATGGATTCCACCTGGACACCTCTTCACCTGTGGTCCTGGATCTTACAAAATACCCTCTGTCAATGATATACCTCTGAACTTCAAAGTTTCACTATTGAAGGTAAATGATATACCTCTGAACATCGCGGACGTAGTTAAGAAATGTTCCGACACCAGTTTCCATATGAGTAGTCAGTCCGAAATGTTCCATGCAAATTTAAACTACTGCAAAAAATCATAAAATAAATTGGACATTAAACCCCTTAGTCTCTTCCATTTGTTAAGCATTATATAATTATTTTTCACTCCTCTGTGTATGCATTCTACCGTATGTTTCCCACTCTATTTATCGATGGAGCACATTATCTAGATCCTAGCTAGTTCAACAGCTTCATGATTTAGTGGGTAGATTATGATTGGCTCATTGGCATCATGTTACTTCTTTCTTTGTAGGGGGTACCAAACCCAAAGGCTATTCATTCTTCCAAAGCTGTAGGAGAGCCGCCATTTTTCCTGGGATCCTCTGTCTTTTTTGCGATAAAGGATGCAATCTTAGCTGCAAGGGCTGAGGAGGGGCACATCGGCTGGTTCCCACTGGACAACCCTGCAACTCCTGAAAGAATAAGAATGGCGTGTGTTGATTCCATTACAAAGAAATTTGCTAGTGCATATTACCGGCCCAAACTTAGCGTGTAAAGGTTGCTGCCAATGTTGAAGGACCAGTATATAAATATCTATGTGAACCCACAAGCCTTTTCTGTTCATAATAAAAACAAAGTGTGTTCAGTACTTCAGTACCTGAAAATATAGTGAACTAAAAACAGGACAATGTAAATTTTGGGATTGCCGCTGCTGTGGAGAGCACACGGTGGTCCTGAAAAATGTTAACCCTCATAGGGGTTGATACATTTTCTCAACTGCCAGTGCTTCATCTTGTGCCTTGAAATTTGAAAATCCTTTTTCAGTCAAAAACACCACTCGATATCTATTTTTCCGCATTCCCTCCGCTGTTTCCTCGAGTCGTGGCGGTGGCACAGCAAGAACTTAGGGATTTGGGCGTGTTTGGTTCCAACCCTGGGCCAAGCAGCTAGCTCCAGGCACCAATCAAAGCCCCCGGCATCCGAAATCGATGGCCTTGATTCATTGCTTGGATTAGGCAGCTTGGCCAGGGTCACAAGCAAACAGGCACAGCTTGGCCAGGATCATAAGCAAACAGGCCCTTAATAGGTGCATGAGGGCTTCTTACATGAAAGGAAGATCGGCAGGTGGGAGGAAATGCGGGTAGCTGGAATGGAAGGCAGGGAGGGAGTGCCGTGGCGACTTGCGAGACCTGCTTGCAATGCATCGCCACATCGCCCACATTTGCGCAAGTGCACGCAGACAAGAGACGAGAGATCACACTGAACTTGAAAAATATATCCGTTTGGACACCCAATAATACTAAATCTTGGCATAATTGCATAAACATACTCCCCTGAAACACAAGCCGCTCACTTTCAAACTTTTTCCAACAAACACTTCTTATCTCCAGTACACATAGGGGAATGCCTGCCATCGATGTCAGCACTTCAATGCATTTTACAAACTGGGAACAACTGCCAGTACAAAAAAACAAGTACAAAGAAAAAATGTTACAACTCCTGCTGTAACAACAAAGGCGCATTCACTGCCGCATTGTTTGGTATAGTTGGGTACAGTACAGTTGGCCACCACAAGCATCAACCAACACCGGCGCACCCATCTCTTACAACAGTCAAGTGTACAAGCTAAACTAAATCTAAAAATGGTACGAAATCAAAAAATCAAATTAAACTTGGTGCTCCTTTTTTCTTGCTTCCCGTTGCTTTCTCTCTTCTGGACGAAAACAGATAGCCAGAAAGCCGCCAAGCTCTACCTTCCAGTTGAAGCTACCCAGTATATATGACAAGGAAAGAGTAAATCGCTCCTTCAATCTGATCCGCCTCACGCGATACCCATCTGCATCAGCACTACATTAAAAACATGCTTCAATCTTTTGTGACTTTCACCTTGGATAACAGTATCGCATTGAATGCACCTGACAGGCCTTTTGCCTGCTATGATAGAGCTATGCCATTTGCTCCTTGCAGTTCCAACAAAATAGGTGCAGGTGTCATTCCCAAAATCTCCTGGTGCACAATGGATGAGTCTATCTATGGCTAGATCTGTGGCTTCTCTTTGCATATAACTGAGATCCATTACTAGTTGCTCCATCTTGTTCTCTAACTCTTCTGTAGAACAGCACATAAGCTGCAGCAGTCCTCACCTCGTCTTCATCAATGGCAGCAACATGGCTATCATCAAAGTTGTACCACCGGTTCTCATCCACGAGCTGCATAGAAATAAATTTCCATCAGCATTCTGTGCTACATAAAGGAGCATCAATCAGGATTCCAGAGCACAAACTGGTACTGGACAAATTAGGGACTTCTCAATTGACAACTCACAAATCAAGCAAAAATATCACAGCCGACACTATCTGTCTTGTGAGCCATCTTATACCCAAAGTGGGGCTAGATTGCAAACTGAAATGAATTAAAATTGTAAGAGGTGGCATTGTTAACAGGTTGCATTGACCATTGTGATTGCAATGATACAACCAACTTCAGCTCAAATTATAAAAATGGCATAAGAACATGCACAAACAGTAGAACCGAATACAGACAATATACAAGCAATAGACAGCTATAGAACACTGGTATCACTATCAAACTATTTCTTGCAGAGAAACTAAAGTAATAGCTTGCAATTTATAAATGTACCTTTATGTGCGCAGTATAATGCCCACTCGCCATGCTGCCGTAATGATTGCTCACAGCATACAACTCATACATCTGGCGCTCTGAACTCTTCTTGTTAGCAATATACTTGGTCAAATCCAAATTATGTATTGGAAAATTGACAAAAGTTTCTAATTTTTGTTTTGTTGACCTACTAAATGAAAATCTCTTGAGATGTATGACTAGCACTTCCGGAAGTCTCCATAAATCTAACTTTTTGCTAGCTTGCCTTTGCTCCTTGCACCTTGGACAGTACCTAACAGAATAACGTAACTCTGTCACTATACAACGTGTAAATGAAAGCTATTAGACATAAGGCAGGAACATTTTTCAAGTGCTTGTCCAAAACTCAAAACTATAATTTCTACCAAATTCCAACAAAAGGAACTATGTGTTCCAAAACAGGCTTCTAGTTGGTTGCAAGAGGCTGAGAAAGTGAATTATGCTTCAAGAACACTGCATAAGCAACAAAACCTATCAATCTACACTAAACAATCGCACAATACTAATTAAGATGCCTAATTTGATGGATACACAGTTTGATCATGTCAGCATAAGCATCTGAAACTGTATTCCATTCATTGCAAGACATATGCAGCTAATTATCTTCGCATTTTTCCCATTGTGCATTGCAGCAGGCAAACCCACTAAATCACTACCACAAGGTTTAAGAGTGCCCCCAGCCACATGCTTAATAAAGTAAGAGATGATGGTTAAGTGCGTGATCAGTGATCACTGTTAACTGCTTTGAGAGAATGAAATAATCATAGGCAAAACAGAGAGTAGCATTGAACACATATGCCCATGTTTAGGAACAAAACTCAAAAGCTTATATAAAATGGAACAGAGGGAGAACAAGGAATTCTGTTCAGCAGCAAAACTGGCAAAACCCACCAACAAATTTCATGGGGCCTCGATTGTTACAGCTTCTCACAGGATCCACATGGTTACACTGAACTCCTATAAGTTTTCAAATTTCATGTTACCAAATCGTACAGAGGTTTATGCTGGTACAACAACACAAGTGCAAGTGCAAGCAACAAAGTAACCACCTATGTTATCCAAGCATGAGTGAAGTACTAGTGAACCAGCCAAAACGGACATTATGCACCCATGAAGGGACTGTCATTTTTGAAGTATCAAATGTATTTTAGAATGCGGAAATTGAAAACTAACCACATGTCTTCAGGTACAAGAGGTTCTTCTCTCAAGAAAGCATCCAAGCATGCATAGAGTGAGAGAGCTTCACCACGGGTTCTCTTGGCAGGAGGAGCGTACATAAACACCTCTGGAAGGTGTTCTAAAGGATCGGTGTTAATCTTTTTCAGATCTGCCTTGGACCAATTGACAAAAAATACAGTTGCGAGTGAAGATTGTGGGACCCTGATAGAATCATTTGATTTTTCAATGACTGTGTTGCTATCATCAATCAATTGTAGCTCAAATTTGCTGCTGTCGGTATTATAACTATGCATTCTTGTGGAAAGAGAACTATGAGCAGCCAAATGCGGAGAGTCCTGATTTCTTAGCATGGGCACAAGCATTTTATGGACCAACTCATGGATATCAAAACCTGTGACAGTTTCATTGCGAGGTATTTGTGCAATAAGAGGAACACCATAGGGTTTCCAAGATGTCAAGCTGTTATTGTTTCCATGGTCCCTACAAGTAGCAAAGGATAATATTAACAGAAAAAAAATTCGCAATAAGTATTTATGTTAATCATGTAAATAGCATATTGACATGACATACGTTGGGTTCGCTTTAATTTATACCAAGCAAACCACTACAGCTACCATTCTAGCAAGAAAATAAATGTATATCAGTTTTTTTTCCTTTTGCTTACAAGTCTTCATGACGATGCACAAACTGAATGTAATTGGCCCTCTTTTCCAATTTTGGGAGCCTATAAACTGCGAGACGGTCATCATCGCTGACTGTAGACAATTGAAGCACTGGGTCGTCAAGAAAACGGTAGATCTTATGATTCCGTATCTGTAGACAAATTCAAGAAAAATGTTAAGCACAGATGATCATCAAACCTACCAACCTGTATATTAGGTCAAGTGAGCAGTAATGACGGACCTCGGCAATTAGAAGTTTCTCCCCATTTTTAAGTGAGCATGCATTGCCGAGGGCTTGTAATAGATCCCTGCACCTACCTTGCTTAGGAACATTTACAGTGAATGGTGTTGGTGGAGAACTTCCGTCGCAAGAAAAGACCACGGCAGTCATGCTCCGGGTTGAGGCAAATTGTAAGGGCAAGGAAAGATACATGAACGGGTCAAAAGTCACTGAAACCTTTCCGCAGACAGGGCAGACCAAAGTTGATTTGTACTGGCCCTGAAAAAATATCATAGAAGGAAATGTCAGCAAGATCCTGAGCCAAATCCCGAGCCAAAAACATGTCAATTTGCACGCAACATGCTGATGTGTGCATCTTGTGACACGTATGTAGCTCAAATGTATTGCGGTGTCCAAAAGGGAAGATACACAAGTATGTATGCATATGTAAGGAACACCCTACACTGAAGAGTAAAATACACAGATAGCAGCATTATGAGTCTAACACTGCTAATCGTTCTAGATATACATAACATGTATCCCTGGCTCCATGCACACCTAGTCACAACAGGAAGGTCACAGAAAAGAGGTAAAAACAGGAACAGTGAAGACCTGAAACTGAAAAGATGCTTACATGCACATGCACGCACAACTACAGTCATCAAAGGAACACTTTGTTCCAAAACCAGAAGGAGGAACATGATGGTTCCGAATTGCAATTGGCTATTAGAATTTATCAGGAGCCAACGCATCACCACATTAAGTGAAGTGATTTACTCGGGTAGTTATGTTTAGAACTAACCTGGCATACATCAACAATGATTGAATTGTTTCTAGCGATATGATTTGCCCAATATTCATCTGCAACTTCTTCATCAGATCGCCCATCAGCATCTCCAGAATTTATGTAAGGTCTATGTTTCACACGATTCAAATCCTCATGGAGTCCATCCAAGAGGAACGCCAACAGCTCCTGCAGTATTTTAAGGTACAGATTCAGGAAAGAACAAATAATAAGATGGAACACCAATATAAAGACATGATCAAACCTGTGAATCATGCTGGTTGTATCCACTGAACTGAGATGCAAACCGAGAAAGCTTCATTTTGAATGGTCTAGGCGAAACTGGGGCACGTCCTCCAGGAGCCCAGAGTTTTCTTAGTAGCTCACCAAAAGCTAACGCAAGTTCACCCTACATGGCTACCATCAGAACTCAGTACAATTAACACATGGGATGCTAGTGAAAACGAAACCAGAAAAGGCAACTATGTAGTAGCCAGGTTTTTTTGCAGGATTAAAATACGGTGTAGCTGTAGAAAATGTTCATTATAAATGCTCATTTCTGATAATCCTATTTGAGTACATAATAGTAAACACATAGGTTACTTGGTATGTGGGTAAACAAACATAATTTTTTTTGCTTATATTACCAGACTAAGAAAAAACTGGCAGGCCACTTTTAGAATGGCAAGATTACAAATCTGAACTAGAAATGTGATCAAGGAGCAATACAACTACCACACTCAAGAAAAGATATTGTACATCTACAAACAAATCAAAAGAAACTGCAGATTTTAGAAATTAACCTGATGCCTTTGAGTGACTGCCGCATGTCAAGAATTATGGGAGAAAACTAAATAAAAGATAAACCTCAAAATTTGGCTGACTGCTACAAACAATATCATGATAAAAAAAAGTTATGCCAAATGCATATAATAACGATCATCTTTTCTAGTTTTCTCCATAAAAATGACTTTATGTTCAGACATCAGGGCCTCCAGGTCATATGTGTGGAAAGAGTACTTACCACGTTACCAAGAGGATTTTGCCGATTTATTTCGCGGTGGTAATCTTCACAAAAGTATCTAGTAAACTGTGGCGTGTGCACAAGACACTGTATGGCACTGTTCATGTAGCATGTATTTCCCAAATTAAGTAGCCCTGTAAGGCCCGAAGGTGATCCCCTCGTGATCATGCCACTAGAACCATGCACATTATCAAGGTCACCATTGGGAGATCGCAGGTGGAGGTTTGGCGTCAGACTAGAGTTGTAGTTTCTAGAAGAATAGTTGTTGGCTGCAAAATTGTCATTTGGCAATCCTGATCTTGGAGCATCAGCAATCAGAGAAGTTGATTCTTGCTCAAAAAAATCATTTCCTTTAACCAAACTCATGCATCCACCATCCACACTACCATTGGCATCAGTAGTAATCTCGACTAGAATCTGTGATAACAATACAAAAGTATATGAGTAAGTCAGATCATTTACTCTAGAACAGCTATGAACTAGCAGTGCATTTGTTCTACAAATCTTTGAGATTGGGGGTGGGGCTGCTTGTCAGTTATTATACAAGTTTTGACTCACATCTTGATCCATCTGAATGTTGGCATCGTCAAGGGTTTTCTCCAAGTTATCCATCAATGTATGCTTTGTTCGACCATAATAGTCCCAAATGCATACCTGCCAATGATGGCCACAATAACTATCAACAAATTCCATGCAGCCAAAAGAAACATAATCATCAAAATAAACA
Source organism: Setaria italica (assembly GCF_000263155.2). Taxonomy (NCBI): domain Eukaryota; kingdom Viridiplantae; phylum Streptophyta; class Magnoliopsida; order Poales; family Poaceae; genus Setaria; species Setaria italica. Next base: position 21,609,618 of record NC_028457.1, read on the forward strand.
GCTACCTCATCTGGTATCAAGTCAAAAGCATCACAGGCCCTTTTATGGAGTTGGCCAACTGTATCCTGCAAAAGGTTTGTAGTTTTTTTTTTTTGGTAAATTTTCAACCTTTCAGTTCTTCATACAAAACATATAGCAAACATCTTCAGAAGCTATTAGTGACATTGAAAGATATCAACAGTAGGTCATACTTACAAAGTGGCATCATAGTTTACATAATACTGTACAGTCTGATCAACGTAAGGAAGTACAAATTAAAAGAAAGGACCCTGTGCTACAGTAACCAAAGAGATTAGAGCATACCTTCTTGCTTATCCTTATAAAGGTTCGCTCTCCTCTTGACGTTAGAAGTAACTGCAGACGTAGGGGATAAACTTCTATGGCCAAATCAGTTTGAGAAAAGCCAGTATTGATTGCCTTTCTTGGTATTGTTGGTCCTCCACCATACCTATTAACACATTTACGAGTAATGAGAAAAGAATGCCAAACATCAAAAAAAAAAGCAATCTAGTTTGTTTTGTTAATGGAAAGATATCACAGGTTCTCACATAGTGAAACAAATGAATGAACTCGTATTTGTGTATCAGGGAAAAGCTCTCGACTTCTTAACTTAAATTTGTGGTATAATAGCATCAACCTTCTTTCATGCACATCAATGCAAAACATCAAGAGATTAAACAACACCACTTTTCATGCCTCAATTCATCTTACGATCAGATGGTTTTTTTTTTGTGCTGCTTTCTACACATGATCATTTTAAGAAGCGATATATTTGACAACTACCGACAAAATTGTGAAGACTGATAGCTAATAAGTGCTACACATTCTTAGAAAATTAACTACTTTTGATGTGCATTCATTATGTTCAGGAAAGTGAATATATTGGTGTACAGTAATATATGTATATAACCTAGAATCATCTTGAAAGACAGTAATTCATATTCCAGAAAAATAATATGGAATCATAAAATGGTAGACATGTCCGTGTGAATAGAATGATAAGCTATGCTGACCAACAAGAAGAAGATGCCACTGCACAACTAGGCACGGAGAGGTATTGCAAAGCGACAGATCTTGCGGGGATTAGTCTTTTGGGAATTATATTCCACAGTATAGAGTTCAAACAAAGATTACGTACCAACCATGCAACTTTTCCCATACTTGCTGAGGAAGAAGTATGTAATCACGACCCTCAACTAAGGTATCATGTATCTCAATCTCCATATTGGAGACTTCAAGTGCCGCATCATCAATTAAATCGGTATTGTTAATAGCTCCTGGCCTTCTAGGAGTTTTTGAACCAAACTCATGATGATGAGAACCATTACTTGTTACACTAGTCAAATCTTGAATGACGTAATCAATCCAACTTTGCCACCACCTGTTAAGCAAACAAAAATCACGCATTTAAAATCCAAAGTGACAGTAAACAAAAGAGGCAATTGACAGGTAAACTAATATATTAAATGAGGCAAAAAGGAAAATAAAATAAAATAATATGGATCTGCATTTTTGGAGAAACCTTCTAGAACAGATATATAAACGTGCAAATAAAGAGACAGGGAAAAGGTAACATTCCAGAACCAAATTAACGATGTAGGAAGCTTTGATACATCTTATATATCACATACATCCTCTAGCAGTGCACCTTTCCAAAATATACTCTAAAATATTCTAATCATAACATGACAAGAAAGGTCCTCAAATACCATGGGGCAGATGATACTTGTGAGTTGAGGCAATTGCTCTCATAGCACATCAGAAGGGATTTGCTCATGCCATTATTTTTGCCCAAATGCAACAATAGCACCGGGTGTGCTCCATCTCTCACTCTGTCTAGCATCGGACCATTAGACTGCAAACTAACGGTCTACTCACACCTGACTTCAGTCATCTGTTAACTCCCATCACACCTCTATTCTCCTCTTTCTCTCCTACTGTCCATCATCTCCGGTGGATTTGGTGGAGGTGAGGGTTTCGGGCAGCTGTCACGTCCCTGTGGTCATCATCTCATTTTGACAACACACCCTCCTTCCTGTGGCCCCTTGCTCCTCCGCTCACCTTGCTGGATCTGAACAGAGGGGCCCACGCCAAAATCGAACCAGCTCTGTCAAGGGAGAAGCAGGTGGCACATCCACGGGCAAGCTCCCACAGCCCATCCCTGCTGCCGAGCCTTTCGACATTATCTTTCCATTCCCCTGTCACCGGTGGAATGAGCAAAGAGAACTGCTCAAGGGATCATGATGCCCGATGCCCACAAAGCCAGTGGCCGAGCCATGGTGCACGCTCCCACAAGCAATCTTTGTTGTTTCTCCTCACCTCTCTCCAGCTCCCTCTGCCTGCCAGAGAGAATACAGGTCTCGGGGAAGAAGCTGCAAACAGAGTGCTACATGTAGGGGAAGACAGAAAGGAATTCGGTGGTATTTTCACAATCGACAAAAAAAGGATGGTTAACACAGCAAAAAGATTTGGATTAAGTGCTAAGACGGCAACTCTCTCTTGTGACGGCAATTTTCTCTGGTGAGTTTGGTCCACAGCCTACATACTGCACCGCCCATGGATATGTGCATCAGTACCCAAAAAAAACTTCACAGAATCTCACCAAATTGCTTTCTGAAGTCCTAAAATGCCCAAGGGGGCTCAGAGATCAAATACAGAATGCTGAAAGGCTCTAAATAAGAATCTCGGGTCTCAAATGTGGACGAAAAATGGTTAAATTTCAGAAATGCTTGACACAACAGCCTTAGAACTTCCCCCAGCTACGGACAATCTCTTGCATGCACCATTGCTCTCCATTTCTCTTTGCGAACCACAGGTGCGCCACTGGCGTCAAGAGGCGCGCACAAAACTGGTAAGTCTAGCCAAGACTGACTACTAGGCTCGTAGGAGGAAAATCTCGAAGACTCAAATCTTTCAGCAAAGAACACCTAAACCGCCCCGCCTCCAAATACACCCCCATGCCAACGCCGAGGCGCAGGCGCAGCGGCGCCGCGACAACCCGCCGGCGGCCATGCACATCCCTCCGTCCACAAACAACAAGAAGAACGGTTTAAAAAAAAAATCTCGCGCCCCGTAAGCCCCTCTCAAGCGTCGCGGCGGCGAGAACGGCTGCAGAACCCGGGACTAGATCGACACGATTGTGGGAGAAGAGGGACGAAGAGAGGGCAGGCACAGGCACAGCCGGACCTGGTGGTGATGAGGTAGAAGGTGTCGCCCTCCTTGGCTTGGGCCTCGGCCGCGACGGTGATGTCCCGGATAAGGGCCATCTCCACCTCGGCGGGGAGCGCCGGCGCCGCCACCACCATCTCCATCCCCGCCGCCGCCGGCGAGGAGGCGGGCCCGCCGGCTAGGGTTTGAGCCCGCCCGTCTTCTCCCCTTCCCTCAGGCCTTAAGCCCTCTCTGCGGGAGCGGCTGGAGCAGGAGGTGGAGGAGCGGATGGATGAGGCAGTGGAAATGGGGGCGACGGCGGTGAGGTGAGCGGAGCGGGAGGGGCGCGGATCTGCGGCTGTTCTTCCGGGCCGGAGGGAGGAGAGGAGCCTGTCCTGTCTGGCTTCTGTTCTAGTGTTCAGCTTTCAGGTTCCGGAGGCTTGTTTTTCTTCTTTCCTTCTCTACCCTGATGAATGAAGAGATTTTGCCATTTTGGAACTCTTGTGATTTCATAATGCTAAATTTTAGCAGTGTCACATCAGATATTTGATGCTTATTAGAAGTACTAAACATAAGCTAATTATAAAACTAATTGCAGAACCCCGAGCTAATTCGCGAGACGAATCTATTAAGGCTAATTAATCCATCATTAGCAAATGGTAATGTAGCACCACATTGTCAAATCATGGGTTAATTAGGCTTAATAGATTCATCTCGCGAATTAGACTCCATCTATGCAATTAGTTTGTATTAGCCTATGTTTAATACTCCTAATTAGTATCAAACATCCGATGTGACAAGTGCTAAACTTTAGCACGTGGGAGCCAAACAAGCCCGAAGTTTACCTGTCTCGTAGGGCTATGTAGAGTTTTGAATTTAACTAGTACTCCATCTATTTTAAATTGTAGGTCGTTTTGATTTTTCTATATGCAGTATACACTTAGATATAGTATATGTTTAGATATATAATAATATCTATAAACGTAGAAAAGTCAAAACGACCTAAATTTGGAACGGAGAGGGTATATTTTATTGTTGTTGTTATTGTAAGTCGAAACATAATGTAACTACATCTTTAATCTTTAATCAGATTGATAGTGTGAATATCAATAGACAAATGTGAAAAATTTCAACCGTGCACATCACAAGACCTGATGTGGTTGGCTCTTGATGCCAAAATAAAGTAGCATTTTCAATTATAATGGTGCTATTACTTTTGTGATACACTTCGGATTATGTGCTCATAAACCAATTTTATAGAGAACTTTCATCTATCGAGATACCTAAGCAGCAAGTGAATAGGTTGGAGGTGTATCCAAAGGTACAATTTCTGCTATCGGGACAAAGCCCCTCGAGAATAACGTGGTTTCTATTCTATTTTCTCTCTCTCCTTGGCAATGCAGTTTTCTAGTTTTCATTTCAACACTAAGTTTGGATCGTTTAGTTTTTATATAAAAGACCATAATATCAAGAAACCATAACCTTAATATTGTGCTAAACCATGGTTTTGTAACAAGATGCGCTGAGTAAAGTTCTATGAGACCTTGTTTTAATACAATTTTTTTTCCTTGGAGTTTTGTGAAGATACTAAGATTTTCTTAAATTTTTGGTTTTCGAAAGCTTAGAAGTGTTTGGATGCAACAATTCTATATTTGGAAAAAAAATATGGTATTGTTAAAATAGTAGTATTTTTAGAGTTTAGGAAGTCTACTTAGAATCTATTTTTCCAAAACCATGACTCTGGTCGGTTATTAAAGTTTGTTGGCGCCGTAGTTTTTCATAACTACCATATCCAAATAGACTCTAAAACTCCAAAAGATTGCAATTTTAGGAATACCATGATTTTCCAAAACTGTTATATATACTTTGGATCATTGGGTCGATTCAAAAGGTTGAAAAATGAACTAGAATGGCATTCCATGTAAATAATTTGGGAGGATAAATATACTGAAATGGCATGCCATCGTAGTAATCAGCTAGCCCAGAACTATTGAGTGCCCACTTGCATCCCTATTTCTTGCATCCAAGCACTTATTAGCTTTTTTGAAACAACTATTTTCAACAGAACACTTGGGAAAAGGACATTGTATCCTAATAGACATTGATGTGTTGTTCCTCACCACTTGATATTTGAAGGCTGTTGGAAGTAATACATCGAAACATATAGGGGGTCCAAAATGATACACATCTTTTGGCCGTTCAACCGGAAAAAGGATTAGATGCCTCAATTTGTTTTTGGATATCACACACGAATTTGATATTTTTATTGGATGTCAGATTCAAATATAAGATGACAATAAATAGATAGCTGGGATAGTTGAACCCAATACCCATTAGGTCTGGCCTATAGGCCCAACTTAATTAAGGCCGGGGAGGATATAAAAAACATAATTTCTTATTTTCTGTTCATGAAGTATTTTATAAGTCAAATAAGTAACTATGCTTCATCAAAACATTTTAATTAGTTTTAAAAGGACTAAAAAATTAACGCAAATTGTCAAGTTTTAATTTTTGATAATTTTAGAATTACAAAGTTTGGTGTTCAAGAAAATTGGGATTCAAGGAACATTTAAGTGGATCTTTTAAATTTTTTGAAGAAATTATAAATTCTTAATTTTGGTGGTTTAAATGGAAAGTTTAACTTAATCGAAACACCAAGGCTTGCAATAGTGACTTCATTGCTATGTGTTTATGACTATCAAGCAATTTTTCCATGTAAAGTGTTACAATGTTGTGCTCGATATTGTGTTCTCGAGCGTCCATAAAGACACCAACTATTTAGCTACCCATGTATCTATGTATCCGATAAGCACAATTTGGTTGGAATTTGGACTTCTAAAGTGTTGATATAATTAGAGAACGTGCGATATATATGGTTGTTCCTTTTACTCGACGTCCAAAGAAATATTTTTTATGATCGATGTTGTCCACATTCAATTCGTTCCATATTCTGTACACATTTATTTATTTATATTTGTAACCAAGATAATCTGCATTTCTATCCAGATTTGAACACTATCCACGTCCGACTCCAAAAATGTGAAAACAAATATGAGGTAAGTAGCATACATCCGTATCCAACCCGATTGCATGCCTAGAAACCGATGACATGCATCGACGTTCTCTAAATAAAAGTGTAGAACCTTGTGGAGGTCCGAATTACAGAGGGCATGTTTCAATGTCCCCGATTCATCTTGAAATCAGTTTCGGCATCAATTCCAAATCCAAATTATGATAGAATTTAATTTTAATTTCATAATTCCGTTCCAATTCTAAAACCCATATGAGGCCTTACTAGCATTGATAATCCCTTGGCGCTGGCAATTGTAACATATACATCCATTTTAATTTATAATACTTATTTTATTTTGTTAAGGCAAATTTTTACCAACAATTAATCTATAAATACTATATTACCATATTCATATTAAAAATGCTTATGAATGCTATATTGTATAAATGAAATACATTATAACTGTTGAATAAATTTTAGTCAAATCATGTATTAATGAAATGAAAATATGCCTAGAAAAAAGTAGGGGAGCAGTATTCAGCTCCCAAGAAGATCAAAGGGGAACACCATAAACAGAGCGGCTCGTTGGGTTGGAGGTAAGTGGTGGGAGGGAAAGATAGTTTAGATGGAAAAGATTAAAGTTCTATTATTTGTTTGGTAGGAATGGGAGTTTTAATAGATGATGAATGTGAGTTTAGAGGCGCAATTCTCACCAATCACTTCCGAAGGAGAGAGGTGGGAATTGAGTAGAAATTTGTTTTAAGTGGAAGATGAATGCATCTACACCGTTTATCATGACTTAAGATATAATTTCCTACATCTAAACTCTCACACCAAATTAGGAATATCTAGCCTCACTTAAACTTCCACTCTTAATTCCCTCCAAAAGACAAAGACAAATAAGGGAATGGGACTAAAAATCGTGAATTCCCTCCACCAACTCCCACGATTAATTCCCGTAACCCTTCCCATTAGTTGCCAAACGCTTTGTTAAATAAAGGAATGGGACTAAAAATCATATTCCCGAGTGAATTCCCTCAACTCCCACGATTAATTCCCGTACCCTTCCCATTAGTTGCCAAAGGCACCCGAGGAGCTATAGTACGAAGGATTCCACACAATCACCACATTCCACAGTATGAGATTATATTGTATGACAGAATCACTTGCCAAAAGGGTTACAGCAGCACGAAACTCCCAAAAGCACTCATAAGTCCCAGCTTCCTGGTGCTGATCTTACACAGCTTATTGTACAAGTTACAAGCTGAGCCCACCTGCCTCTCCTCCCACTAAGAGTAGAAAGATACAAGGGCTGGAGAACCAAAATGCATGTCATTACCCCATGGGTGGATACCGATGCTCATGCTGTGTATCAGGTCTGCCTATCCATTGTATTACCATGTATTACCCTAGTCCATCTTGGAAGGGAATAACAAGCTTAAGCTGGCAGCTCTAGCTTCACATTGTTCTTCCAGCTGCAAAATTGTTGGGGGAAAAGTTAGTTTTAGAACATCTATAACAAAATGTTTTAGGTAGGCCAAAGGAAATACCTCATTGTGTAGTAGTAAAAGAAGTCAGCATACAGCAGAGTTTGCACAATTCCTGCAACCCAGCCTGCATTGATAGAAAGCAAAAGGCAGTGGCAGCATAAATAATGGTTACATCCATCATCATAGGAACTGAAAACAGATGCAGGAAGTTCATACTTATCCAGTGAACAAAATGGGGCTCAGTGAAGTATCGGTAGATCCAGTTAAAGATATAAAGCACACGGTATGCACTGCATCATCACCAAATAAATGTGCGTTAGGAATAGCATACTTGAGTAGCCTTATAAACTAAAAGAAGAAAATTAAGGCCCCAAAGAATAAGACATGGTCCTAGCATGATATATTGAATACAAGAAGCTGAAATAAGAAAATTCATCTCCTATCATCTATTTCACTACGTAGACCATACAGCATCAAAAGCTGTTCATACACAACTTTATCACACAAAGCGCGGACCTGTGCTTTGTTCCAATACAAATACACTCCTCTTTTCTATGTGTTTCAAGCCTAACTGCTGTAGGAGATCTTACCCCAAGAAGAAGACGTATTGGCCAGTCAAGTTGTCAATATTCCTTGTCCGCTGTAGCAATACAAGTTGTGGAAATATTGCAACAGCTTCCAAATAAATGGAGAATGCCCACATCACCTGCTCCGGAAAACGACATAAATGATAAGAAACGCACAATTTAGGAAGTAGACTTTCAACAAGATTGGATGGAGGCAGATTATCATCATGGCTAAAAATAATGGCTCCAACAAGGCAACAACCAAAAGTCAAATGTCATTACATAATCTAGAAAGGTGAAGTGTTGACTGGATTGCATATGTATTGTACTAGAGTAAGCAGTTAGTAGATAAGAGTGCGGAAGATAAAAACACTGACCTCTCTAAAAGTAAACTTCTCATTAATGAGTAGAGCCAGAAGAAGACAAGGCAACACTAAAAAGTAATGGCGAAAGGTGTCATGATCCTTGTCATATGTTCTCCGTACAATCTTATGCCGCCTCATGTACCAAACTATCGAGAAAGAGCTTGCCAAGAAGACCAGCTTCATGACTGTGTTATACAGAGATACAAAATGAACAAACAAGTCCAGGTACCGAGCTGCAAAAACAAGTGCATACAGCTCCTGCGTCTTCAGAGATATGCCTGCAATAAATTGTCATGTGAAACACAGAGACCCATCAAACCAAATAGCAATAGAAGCTTGCGACAATACTAATACACTGTTAAGATAGTTACTAGAATTGCGGAATACAAAGAATGGATTAACTTGAAGCTCTGACTAGATGGGCGGTGTGCCCCAACAGGCGACTTAAATAGAAATGATCGAAATATTCCATAACCAATGTTTGAAATGACAGGCATATAATATCACTTTGCTTATAAGGTTAAATCCTGGATGTTCAGAGGTATGTATCTTGTTGCAGACTTGCAGCGCAGCCTGTGACAATGAACATTTAAAGCCACAAGGATATTTAACTATTGCCATCCTTACAGATGCCCTACATATTTGCCATTCCTACACGAACAAAGTAACATTTTTGCCACTTTTGCACACGTGGCGCGCCAACTCACCGTCTCACCCGTGCCAGCGTGGATCGGGACGCGAAATGACCAAACTGCCCCCACCCCCTATCCCTTCAGGCTTCAGCCCCGCGGCCCGCTTGACCCAGCCACGAGCCGCTCTTTCCCTCTGCCTCTGCCTCCGCCCGCGCCGCCCTCTGCCTCCGGCGACTTCGACGAGACGACGACGAGCGCGTGGGGGCGACCTTGGGCGGCCACCGGCAGGGGCGAGCTCGGGCGGCCACCTGCAGGGACGAGCGGCGGGGCGAGCTCGGGCGGCCACCAGCAGAGACGAGCGGCGGGTCCGAGCTGGGGGCCGGGCGAGTTGGAGCTCCTTCGCGGGGGCCGCCGCTGGCCAGGCGAGCTGGAGATCCGGCGCGGGACGCGCCGCCGGCCAGGCGACCAGGAGCTCCTCCGCGGGGCATGAACAAGCAACACAAAGAACCAGTGCTCCTCCACATGGACTACACCAACCTTAAGAAGAGAGCTTGCAGCAGTTGGAGCAACCGGCGAGGACGGGAGCTTGCAGAAGCGGGAGCACGCGTGAGGGAGAGTTTTGCCGCCTCCTCAATCTCCTCCTCTCTTCGATTCAGCCCATCCCTCGATGAATTTATGAAGATGGGTGGTCAAATGTCTTCACAAAACATCAACGAAGCTTCGCTTGCAATTAATTGAGCTGAGATTCAATATGAACGACGAACTTCATCCTTGAGCGGCCGATAGCTAGCTTTGACGGGAGGGAAGAGAGGAACAACGAGAGGGAACAGAGAAAGAAGATGGAAAAAAGAGGCTGACATGCGGGGCCCGCGAGATGGTAAATACGCAAGGACATGACAAATAGTTAAATATCCTAAAAAAACATGTTTTGTTCTATTAAGCTTCAGCTGCACTATCTGTTAGGCTGTTAGCTGACATGTTGCGGCAAAGCATAGCTCTCACAATAAACCAACATTTTGGGCCTCATGGCGTTAAATGCATAACCGCACTACAAGTTAGCTACATGGATTTGTTAAAAATTATCATCCCTACGGCGTGCACGGCCGAAGAAGATCCTAATACATGCAGCTGAACACAGTCAGTTGCAGGGGTGCCTATGAAGATCAGTAACCTGTCACCCAGCACCAAACAGAGCCAACATTGGAGCAGAACAGCCTCAACCTCAAGGACCCAAACCTTGCTCCCCTTCACATCTCCTCAATATCCTAACAACAAATTCCCCGCGCCGCGAATCGAAAGGAAACCCCAACAATGGGATGGGATCGACGGGGTGGGACACGCACTGCGTGTCATTGCACACACCACCGCAACCACCTGCTCTCCAAGAGATCGAGATCTCGTGTCCCGTTCCATCACGCGCGGGCGCGGCCCCCGGGAAATCCCAAACGGTGGAACCCGGAGAGAAATGCTAGCACGATTCCGTCCCTGGCGTCCCGATCCCAGGCGGAGCGGAGAGGGAGAGGAGGAGCGGCGGCGTTACCTGCGCAGGACTTGATGGTGTGGATCTTGAGGAGCAGCACCACCACGCTGAGGAGGTGGGTCATGTCCCCCGCGAGCCGGAACACGTTCATCTCCGACCCCCCGCTTCCGCTCCCCTCCGCCTCCGCTCCTCTTCGAACGAACCGAAAGGCCCCCTCCCTCTCTGCCTCGCGCGCGCGCTCGGGGCTCGTCGGCGGTCTGTTCCCCTCGTCCTGGTCGGTCGCGGTAGAGGAGACGAGAAAGGGGAATGAAACGAGAGCGGTGGCGGCCCGGGTTGGAAGCGACTGAGAAGCGGGCCCAGTGGATATGTGGGGCCGGGCTGGCCCGTCGCGCTCCGCGTGGCCGTGGGGGCGCGGGCGGGCGGGCGTGCCTGGGCTCCGCTTGGCGACATCATTCGCGGGGGAAATGGACAATGACAAGTGGGTCCGAGCGGAACGCGGCTGCGAGGGCCTGGAGGGACGTGGCGCGGCTGAGGTGGCGGCGCGCCATTGGGAGCAAGCCAGTGGCCGGCGGGGCACGCACCGACACGCGTGGCGCGAGGGGCATGCGTGGCTAGGTGGGCTGGCTCAACGAGGAGGATCACCACGGTCCACGGCACGAGCTCAAGACAAATCAAGAAGAAGCTACGCCATGGCCAGCAGCCAAGCTCCACCCCAGTAGAATAACCACGGCAAGCACACGTCACAAGAAACAACTTTAGAATGAGGGTAACTCTGCGTAGGATAATATTTCTTTTTACTACAAATCAACTTATTTCAGGAGGGAGTGTGTCATTAGCTAGAGCTCACATATACGTGCGCCTAATTGAAGCATCAAGTCTAAGGTAGGCTATTTCTTTTATAGAGAAGATAAGGTTGGTTTACGCAATTGCATACGCTAATTATTGGCATCGTAACAAAGGGTAGCAAGGGTATGTTTGGATTTAGAAAGAATTGTTTATTTGACACCAGAAAAAATCATGGTTTCTTATTTGACCCTGAAAAATAATAAGTTCCTTATTTGACATCAACTCTAACTTTCACCATGTAACAGTGTTAGCTGCTAGCTGAAAAGACATTTTTGCCCTTGGGCATATAGACAAACAACATGGCAAGCGCAAGTTTCATCCACGGGACTCCTATATCAGCGTGAGATAGTCTAATTTGAGCAGCTGACGAGTGGGGTCATACCAAATATTATTATTTAAGATATGTTTAATATACTGCAAGCTATTTTAGCCTAAGGCTAATCCCAGTGGAGGTTTCATAGAGGTTTCATGCACATTAAATACAGTGACACATCAGCATATGTGATGACATGGCATGATAGTTATGAAGTGAGAGAGGGAAGGAGTTTCATCAGGACGAAACTGTGTATACACTGTTTCCAAGACTATGAAACTTGCATTGGGGTCTATAGAGTTTCATTTCATCTAACCATATCCAATCACATACCTCACAATTAAATGTCATGGTCATCCTGTGAAATCGTGAAATGAAACTATGCACTGGGACTCTCTGTTTCATTCATGAGAATACACCTCATGGGATGACGTGGCATCCTTGGAAACAGTGCGATGAAACCTTGCACTGGGACTAGCTTAATATAGATTGTTGGGCCGAACTGTCACTCATTGGGCCTTTGCCTTAGCCCCAGCCAAGTGAAAATACGTGAGTCCTACCCAGCAAGGCACGGAAAATCTAAAAAAGAAAAGCAAGCCACGGAAAGGCCTGTTGCGCCGCCACCTCCTTCGTGCGCAGGCGCACCACCGACGGAGAAGCACGGGTTGCGGGATCTGAATCCTGAATCCCTAACGGGATGCTAAAGTGCACGTGAGCCACGCTGCACTGCCGCCAACGCTCCACTCATGGAGCAATCCGTCCCATCAGGTCTCGGGGAAGTGGGCCACCTACTCTGCTGCTCCTCATGCCGGCCATGGGGATGGAGGACAGACGAGAGAGGGCCGGCGCCCGGCGAGTGGGGAATGTGACATTCACCGGACCAAGGACATTGTGGTCCACGACTCAAAAATCTGCCCGGATGGCAACCTTATTTGGCGGCAATGCCTAACAGATCTCACCGTAGTGTGTCGGCATGAAAATGAAAATGGATGTCGGGTCAAATAAGAAACTTTTTTATTTTTCGGGGTCAAATAAGAAATTCTTTCTTGGATTTATTGCGGGCCCCTGTGTTCCCTAGCTCGGCAAGAAAAGGGCTTTGGTGTTGGAGTTCGGTTCCCTTTTTCCTAACCCAAGCGATCGCTCTCCTGCACGAGCAATGTTGGAATTCTGAGCACTCTCTCCTCGCAGTTTCTCAAAAATTAAATCCACATTTTAGTGTCTTCATGATTGTTCGGATGGTAAATTTGACGGGCCCATTACAAAAATTTCAGTATAAAGGACTGAAGGTGACAAATGTAGGGTACGCGGTACGCTGAAGTAAACTTTGCTCGTTATATCTTCGCTATAAAAGCTGCGAATTTGACTTAGAGGGTGTTTGGATAACCCATACTAAAATTTAGCACCCGTCACATCGGATGTTTGGATGCTAATTAGGAGTATTAAATATAGGCTAATTACAAAACTAATTGCATAAATGAAGTCTAATTCACGAGATGAATCTATTAAACCTAATTAGTCCATGATTTGATAATGGGGTGCTACAGTGACCATTTGCTAATGATGGGTTAATTAGGCTTAATAGATTCATCTTGCAAATTAGCATAGGGTTTTGCAATTAATTTTATAATTAACTCATGTTTAGTCCTTCTAATTAGCATTCAGATATCTGATATGACACTGCTATGCTAAAGTTTAGCACCTAGTATCCAAACACCTCCTTAAACGGATGCCCGATGGCCAGTTAATTAAGGTCTCGTTTGTTTCTTTAGCAGCTCCTAAAATTCCTGTCACATCAAATGTTTAGATACTAATTAGGAGTATTAAACATAGACTAATTACAACACCAATTGCACAGATAGAGGCTAATTTGCGAGACGAATCTATCAAACCTAATTAGTCCATGATTTGATAATGTGGTGCTACAGTAAATATGTGCTAATGATGGATTAATTGAGCTTAATGGATTCGTATCAGGAATTAGCCTCCATCTGTGTAATTAGTTTTATAATTAGCTCATATTTACTCCTCCTAATTAACCTTCGAATATTCGATATGACATTAATTTTAGTAAGATCCAAACACCCTTAGGAGGGGGCTAAACTTTAGCCCGGTCACATCGGATGTTCGGATACTAATTAGGAGGACTAAATGTAATCTAATTACAAAACTAATTGCAGAACCCTAGGTTAAATCGCGAGACGAATCTATTAAGCCTAATTAATTCATCATTAGTGAATGGTTATTGTAGCACCACATTGTCAAATTATGAACTAATTAGGCTTAATAGATTCGTCTTGCGATTTAGTCTAGGGGTTGTGTAATTAATTTTGTAATTAGTCTAGATTTAATACTTCTAATTAGTATCCAAACATTCGATGGGATGGGAGACCCCTCCTCCCAAACAGCCCATAAGTTCTCGAGTACGGTCCTGTGCAAGTCCCATGTCAGCCACCGGCTATCCGACACGCATGGGTAGGCCCCACCACGGCGACCGATGGTCTTCGGGGGTCTCCACCACCACGCAGAACGGCCGGTCACTTCTGCGATGGATAAGCTAGCACGTACAGCAATGAAATGATGTGCCAGCACTCCAGTACAGTCGTTAGGATCTGACAGCTGCTTTTTATCCTGGTTCTCCTTCCATATTGCATTCGGAATATGGATAAAAAATAAGCTGTGGGGAACAACATGTGTGCGCATAAGAGTACACATTTTATTTTGTAATAATTATATTCTTTTAAAACTGGGAATAAACCTAGCCATTGGATTGCAGTTTCTTCGGAAGCCAACCTTTGATGAACCCTTTGTACGTTCGTCATTGCAGTGGCGGCAGATGCCCAACGTGTACTTGTGTTTGGTTACATGTCTCACATTGAATGTTTAGATACTAATTAGAGGTATTAAATATAATAAATGAAGACTAATTCGCGAGATAAATCTATTAAGCCTAATAAATTCAAGATTAGCGCATATTTATTGTAGGTTCGTTCTTCTTACAGTCACGGCAGGATCTTTTAGTGCAACTCCCTTCTAAAAAGCAAGGTGTGTGATGATTTTCATCCATGGATCCAAATAATATACTCCATCTGTTTGAAATTGTAAATAGTTTTGGATTTTCTACATACATGATTTTTGCTATACATTGATACTTAGTAAAATATATTTATCTAAAAAATCAAAATTATCTAAATTTGAAACGGATGGAGTACCTTTTTACAAGACTGTGGATGCAATGTGCACCTTTCCAATTTTTCATGTAATACGTGTCACTACAAGATATCTAAGTAATATGTCCAAGGATCCAATAAAGTTAATATTTTCTAGATAGAAAAAGGATTCTGCCACCTTTATTTTTCTAAGATACCATTTTGTGCTGGATGACTGATTTGACAAACTTTATAAAACTTCACATAATACATATGTTGAAATTAAAAGCTTAGGATAAGATATTCAACAGATTTATTCAGTTTTTAAAGTTTATCAACTATTAAATATTTGCATTACAGGTTTTTTTGCAACTATTTACCATTGCTGCGTGTATCACGATTCCAAACTGATGCATACGTGAGTGATCTATAGCCTGATATTTATATTTAAAGAAACAAAAGAAAGAAGAAAAGAGAATAAAGGAAAGAGAAGGGGCTAGGACTAGGCTCCCATTTTAATGTCCACCCGAGCCCCATTAACCAAGGTAAAAGAGTGCAAAATTTGCTACCATGCCACTAAAATTGAATTGTTTTGCTTACTTGCCACCAAAAGTTTTGCCATAGCTTTGGTATTAGCTTCCCTAGAGTAGTTTGTCGATGTCATTATGCACGCACCTACCATTAAAAAAATAATATCAAAATAAATTTAGGAAAATATTGCACCTGTACCAAGTTGGGAACTCGAACTTGGTGGGACAATTTCACTACAGTGAAACTAATTAATTAATTGAGCTACACTGGCACCTTTGTTGAAAACGTAATTTCCTCACATATGCATTAGTTTGGAATCGTGATATATCTATCTGTAGATAAATACTTGTGTATCCAACAAAACAATAGTTTCCTTTTGCCTCTAATATTGTTTGTTTTCAGTGGTTTGACTCTCCAAAATTAATCTTTCACGTAAATCCCCTACTACAAAAACACTCATATTTGACTAAGAATTAGTTAAACTATATGCATGTTTAGTATCTAAAGTTGTAGCCATTAATATTTCATAGATCTTCAATGTAGATTTTGTAACAATTGATAATGTATTATAAGAGAAATTAATAGTTAATTTTTTCAAAAAAATTTCTTGAAATGCTAATACGTCTTATATAGAGAAAAATGTGGGAGTATATATGAACAAATACGATAATGGGAGCATAAATGAATGCATGATAATTGGTCATGAAAGGAGATTAAAAGAAACTTTCGAATACAACATTTTCAAGAACCAAAACACTATTACGACAGATATGCAAAGTACACCTAGTGTCATTTTAAATCTCGGAGGTCGGAGCCGGTACTTCCACTGCATTTTACTAGGAGTACCAGCAGTACAGCAAACTCAAGTACAAATGTACTACCCCCATTATATTTTTGTTCAATACAGGAGTTAAATTAACCTTCCCTCCCTTCTCTCTCCATAAAGCCGCCACCACCGCTCACACTAGCCATAGCTAGCCATAGCAGCTCCAGTTGAAGCGGCGAAAGACTAGTCTCCATCTCCTCCCTCCACCCTCTCTCTAACCTTGTGCCTGGGAACCGAACAGCCCCGTAGATTTTTCTGAAGCATCCCACCTGACATCCACGGTTGGAGGGGATTTCTTCTCCTTTCAGCCTCCTCATCTCAGGTGATACCTCCCGCCTGCTAGTCTCCTGATCTGCAATAATACATCTGAACTATTTCTTGATTCTTGGGTGGCGATTTTTTCCTCTTTGTATCTGTTATTGGTCTCTGAATCCGGATGTATTCTTGCTTCTTTCTGGTTGCCTCGTATTCTCTGATTTTGTTTTCGTTTTCCCTTCCAGCTAAAAGAAATCTTGGATCTTGCTTTTCTATTCTGTCCATCGTCATTCGCTCATGTAATATCATATCCTTCAGGCTCCAAGAAGCCGCCATCAACATGTACATAGATATCTCAACCATGCGATTAAGATTTTGCTATTCTTCATTCCATTGTCTCTTGTGGATAGATTCTTCCTCTTATGGCTTCTGCTTTGTGTTTCTTGTGCAGGCGGAAACTTGGGTCCGGCTAGCTTGGTCCTGGCCGGCGGTGACAACGAGAGAGAGCACGCCGGTGCGGCCGTCACGGTGAGGTGGCCCGTGGCGGCGTACTTGCGTGCTCCCTCCCGTTGTCACCGACTCACTGTCACACATTACAGTATACTTATTAATTAGCTTCTATATGCTTCGTCATCACTTTTCCCTATCACAAATGTTCCTCCTTAAGTTAGGACCTCAAATTTTCAGTGGAAACTGCAGTTAATTACAGATACTAGATGATGCATTCCTCAATAGTAGTAATGCAGCATTATGCATAAATCGACCTCGCTAGACGAACAATGCTTATTAAAAATTCTACTATTGCGTGTGTGAATGTGCGCATTTGTGCTAGTCATGCACTGAGAACAACAAATTGTGTAATTTGATTTCTGGTTTAGATGCTTGCTTTGTTCGTCTACAGCAGGATTAGAGTGCTTGTACCAATTTAGTAGGTTCTTTCATTGCACACTCTAGTTTTGGTAGATTATTGCTTGTCAGATGATTTTGGAATAATTTCAATCTGAAGAGAATATAATTGGTACCTGTACTATGTCTTCAATCAAATTAGGAGTAGGCTATATATATACACAATCCGTTAGTTGATACCTCCGTTTACAATTATAGATATTAGTTCTAGTATTTGATAAATGTCAGGACCACATGAAATTAAGATACATCTGCACTTCAAATTACTCCACTCTGCTATTTTGCTAAATAACTGCGCGCATGCTCCATCAAATTCTATCACTAACTAGTTCTTGAAATGCAATGTACCAGTATTTTGTATTTGCTGCTTCTTTTACCATTCTTGATAAAACTTTTTGTATTACAGTTTGTTTTGCTCATTTATATTGTATTGTCACAGTTTGAAATGCATCGATACAGAATCTGTTACCTCCGTTAAATTTTTCTTGTGGTTTTGGACATAAAGACTGTTGCGAAAAAATAAACATATTTAGTTAGTCGATGGTATACAAGTTGAGCCTCAACTAAACTCTAAGAGGTAGCCAAGTTGAGCCTCAACTAGACTATAAATGACAGCCTCTCTTGATGGCAAAAAGAATAGTTAGATGATGGTAGTCCATTGCTGCTTAGTTAATTATTGTGATCAGTGTTTCAAATCGCTAGGCACTAATTTGGGGATGGGGGTTGACTGGGCAATGCCTAGGCGGCCAAGCTAAAACTAGAAAGTAACTAGGCAATGGAAGGAATGGAAAGGCTTGTCCAATCGATGGAAGGGGAGGAAGAGGAGGGCATCCTAAACATTGTCAGCAGTGGTCGCTGGCCCCTGCCTTTGCTTTTGGAAAGGCAGGCGTTGTTGTGAATGTTGACAGAGGTGGTGGGAGGGAGATGATGGACAAAGTCACAACGGGATTTGTGATCCAATATTCTAACCCTTAATAATGTAATGATGCTGTACTTGAGTTTTGTTCTGCCAATAAAGAAACAAGCAAGAAGAAACCATGAAATCTTTATCGCACTAGCATGAAGTTAGTTTTGATTATAGGCTAACTGATTTTTGCTGTATTGATGTGCATACTAAACAGTATGGTATAATCTTCACACTTGTGACTTGTGGCTATTTAACAGTCCTTTGGACTAAGGGGATAAGGACAAGTAAACATAGATGTATATAGGAATTGATTCCATACATAGGAATAAGGTTGTCTGATCATGCAATATTATTGGCCCCGGTGGCCAACATACAGTTGACTGATCATGCAATGCCTAAGGTTGACTAACATCTATATTAAGGGCATCAAATTGTTCGAGTTTATATTGACTGATCATAGAATAGATATTGGATTTTTTTAAAGGAAGAATAAATAGCATGTGCAAATATAAAATTTATTGAATCGATGGAAAGAGTCAAATGGGAACTGCCTTACTCTAGGAAGCTGAGATCTAGAGATATTGGGCATTACGTAAGTATCTAAAGAAACTGACCAATCCAGTGTTGTGTTTTAGTTTTAGTAAGTGCTGGTTCTGTCGTTTTCCCTTACCAATGAAGCAGTTGTTTCCTTTTCTCAATTTATATTCCAGCTATGTTTGCATCATGCCTACATTCAAGTGGTTTTCAAGATCTTCCCTTTCTTTTGTATGACTCTGCTTTCCTGTGAGTTGAGTTATTACCACCTTTTATCATGTGTATAAATCTCTTTCATACTGTTTTTTTCTTGACAGTGACATCCATATGGTTATTACCATGCATTGTCATTGTTACATTCCACTCTTTTCTTGCATTCTCTTTATTTCACCCTTGCTTCCTATTATGTTGCTGCTGGCAAAAACAAACTGAGTAGCATTCATTAGAAAAAGGCATCGGGGCGCTAGACTAGTTTCAAATTTTCCGTTTTTACATTATTTTCAATTAAACCACATGGTCTCAGTTTGATTTTTTTATTTTGCACGAGATGCTTCCTCTCATTCTTTTTTCTTCTCATGTTTTTAAATTTTATCATTTTTCTTGGATATTGGTCAAATTATTTACTATTTTTAATTTATACATCAGTTGCAATTGTTTTTGTGTGAACATGGTGCGATAGTAGATAATTTGATATAAGCAATGGCTGGACAGAAAAAATTCCAAAATGAAGAATCCCACACGACCGCTGTGATTTTTGTTGTATTCTTGATCCTACCATGTACCATAGCCTGATTATTATTGCCTAACATTTTGTTCTGTTCCAATTTTAGCAATGTTAATTGTGTATATTGGCAATGCCATTGCTATTGGCAAGTGCATTGTAAGCTTGTTAGAACGCAAAGATGCTTGTTATAGAATGCAAAGATACGTAGTTCTCCTGTGCAGTCTAAAAAAGACAATGCCATTGTATTCTTTTACTTGAAAAGGCATTGTTTAGCATGCCTCTGTTTAGTCTAGTGGATTATGGCGATGTTTTTCAGTAACAATCTTACCCTCCCAAGATAATTTTGCATGTTTAATCATGTAATTTTGTATCTTTACTTTTTCCTTAAAATTTCCATCTTTCTGCATATATAGCATAATGAATTTTCGTCCTGTACTAAAAACTGCATTATTTCATTGCTTGTTTTGCTGTCTGTGTTTGATCTTGTGCCATGCAGGCTTGCTTGGAGGGACCAGAGTCTAATAAAAAAACGTGGCACTGCAATAATGTCCTCGACAATAATATTCCTTATGTCAATCTCTATTTTTGATTGCCGCGTGCTTCCTCTTTTCGGAAATTAAGCCAAACCTTTTTAATTTTGACCGTAAATATTTAAGATTTTTATATGGATTGACAATGGCATTATTAGGTTCATCATGAAAAACACTTTCGTAGTATGTAACTCTTTTATTTAGATAATATATTTTTATAGATACTGTGGTTAAAGTGACACCTTGTAGACCATGGCAATGCCCTAATAGACTTATATTTCCAATGGGAGGTAGCACTGATTTTCGGTACCTCCTAAAGTTATATCAGTCCGGGGTTGTATGTGTACACCAAAGAATACCTAATGGCAACTTTAACTAATGGTGTAATATCAATGGATGGTATGTTGCACAAATTGTTCTAATGATTTATCTTGAATCCATGGTCGCATATATGGGCCTGTTTGGTAGAGCTCCCAGCTTCTCGGCTGAACCCAGGAGGAGTTTGCCAAACAGTTTCTCGGCTGAACCCAGGAGGAGTTTTGCCAAATAGTTTTTCAGGATTTTAGGAAGAAGCGAAAGTGATTCTCTGATTCTCTGATTTGTGAAGTGATTCTCTAAAATAAACTAAGTAAAATAAACTAAGTAATTGGGAGTTGAAAAAGTAACATTTCTACATAAAATTAATCATACATAATAATTGAGAATCACTTTTAGACAAATCATTTCTCTTCCAAGAATCAGCTTCCACTGAGAATCAGGAGTAGGTGGAGCTTACTAAACAGGTTCTAAGCTGCTCCTGAATGTATGTTACATTGAGGCATTAACATTTTCTTGCCGATGCTAAACTTATGCATTTTGGTCAATACAAATAAGAGCAAGTCTTTCGGAGTGTTTGTATCCCAGTCTTCTTTGCCTACATATTTACTTGATAAATCAGGGTCAACAAAACCTTGTGATTGGTCTTCGGATACATTTAATAGGCATCCTTGCAGATGAAATTCTTTACAATTCCGTGTATTTTGTTCAATCTTAATTGAGTTGCACAATGCTTTTAATGCATTGCCCGATAGAAGGCATGCTTGTCAGTTTGGCTGAAACATTGCCTGCAAACTGTTGACTGTTCATATTATTGGCTGAAAACTTTTGACCCTTGAAATCATTCAGCAATACAAGGCGTCGATCCCGGTGGCACACGTGCTGGCGTGCATACATGGTCACTAGAATTGTCCAAAGATGAGTGAACTAACAGTATGCCAATGGTGGCTTCAGCCGAGCAGTAGCAGAGAATGTCAGCTCCTACATGAGTGAGAAATAAGTTAACTGTCTTTAGAAGGGTAGGAGGGTCACATTGGATGTTCGGACGCTAATTAGAAGGACCAAACATGAGCTAATTATAAAACTAACTGCAGAGCTCCTATACTAATTCGCGAGATGAATCTATTAAACATAATTAATCTATCATTAGCAAATGGTTACTGTAGCACTACATTGTCAAATCATAGACTAATTAGGTTTAATAGATTCGTCTCGCGAATTAGACTTCATCTGTGCAATTAGTTTTGTAATTAGATTATATTTAAATACTTCTAATTAGTATCTAAACATCCGATGTGATGTTCTAAAGTTTAGGACGCAGGATCCAAACATACCCGCATTTGTTGTTGCATATGATCGCTGCACTGCTGTTTGTACCATTCCTCTGACACTGATCAATGTATGGCCTCTTGCTCTCATCTGTACGTGGTGTGCAACATTAGTGGATTAGGTATCTGGTGGCAACTGTCAGAAGACTGCACCTGTCTTGTTTCTCTTGGATGATACTAGTAATATTTACCAAAATGGAAATAACCTTCAGCTCCATTTCAAAAACCGCAAGGCACAGGACAAAACAGTATTTTTCCCAAAAGCAAAAGCATGAACAAAAACAAGAAGAAAACAAGAGCCTTATCCATGATCACAAACACTATGTGCGTCCTATTATATATAAAAATCAAAATTAATCACGGGAGGCTGCTCTGTCTAACACCCCATCGTGCTCCTTGCTGGGAGTAGCAGCGAGCTTGGCCATGGCGAGCTCGAACTGCTCGAGGGTGGTGAGGTTGGAGAGGGAGAGCAGCTCCCTGGCCCCCTCCAGCCCCCTCAGGCTGGAGGACACGCTGGTGGACCCGTCAAGGCCGATGTGCGCCACGTGCTGCACATCTGTGGGGAACCCGATTTCGATGCCGCCATCCATGTCATCGTCGTCCTCGTCCTCCTCCTTGTATATCTCGAAGATGTGGGAAAGGCTCTTGAAGCTCTTGATGAGCTTTCTGATCCCCGCCAGGAAATCCCGCTCCCGCCTCGCTGCTTGCCTCCGCTGCTCCTCTTGGTCGGCATTCCCGGCATCACCAATTGCCACTTCCTCACCTGTCAAGAAGTAAATGGGTGAAGCCAATATAAACCAATTTAAATAGAAAGATACATAGCTGTATTAACTACTACTGATGTAATCAACATTCTTCACTTTGTATTGTCAACAACCATCCAGCGTTACAAAATTTTACAGATCAAAGCTTTGTCCATAAAGAGATATGATCTTTTTTTTTTCAACCATGTACTCCCTCCAGTCATGAAAACGTGATGATGTTAGGACAAGATGGTTAGTTCAATTTTGCAGTAATCATCTTGTCCTAACGTTATGTTTCTATTACGGGAGTAAGAATTAAGAAGGTATGATGCAGGATTCACGATCCACAGTTCTATACATGTGCAAGAAGAGCATGAACTTACTTGGAACTGGAGCATCATGGCTTGTTGCAGCTTGTGTTCCCAGTTCCTTGGGCTGTTGATGCTCACTGATCGGTGTCATGCTTGCAGCTGATGGCGAGGCAGGGAGCAAGTGTTGTGACTACTGTGAGTAGTGCCTGGGTTTGGTCGGTCAGTGTTATATATGTAGTGTGAGAGAGAGGATGAGAAAGGGAGAGAGGTGTGGAGTGCACGGGAAGGCAGTCAAAGAATGGAGGTGGTTATGGTGGTTATACGGATGGAGGAGATGGAGGTAGCTGCGGCCATCAGTTCGTTGGTTATGACGGCCGGCTGCACCCTTGCCGTCCTCGCAAGTCTCTGCTCGGCGCCCAGTACACGGATGAACACCTGTAGCGTCAAACTGTGTGATCTTTGGTTCACTGTTCCTATCACAAAACTTTAACCAAAATTGTGCTAGCTACCACCTTAGGCCCTTGAAATGCTTCAAATTCATTTTGGTTTTCAGCGCGATATCAGAAGAAACATTTCTCAAAAAGGCGCACAAATTATAAAATTTGGTAGCAAATTCTCTTTCCCAAGGGTGCATCACATTCACACGTCAGAATTCGCGCGCGCCATGGATGTTTTGTGTCCCGATATGGGCCACTGAGCTTCAAAAGATTCATTCTTCCTTCAACAGTTAGTTAGGTCGATCCATGTGGTTTCTTCTAACTAGATTTCAGGTGGCACACCAGCCAAAGAGGAGATTATGATTTTGTTTTCAAGAAAAAATTAGTTACAATCAGTACTCGATTGCCTTGGCAGTTAAGCTAAGCTCATGACGATGTGGTATGATCAATCCTTGTTCATTTCCTACAATTTGTTTATCAGTGTGACACTCCATAGCGACTGGAAACAAATGTTTGCCTACTAAGGTACATTGAGTGGCATCCTTATATTTTGCAGAATCCAATGAAATGTTTCAATCAAGTATCTCTCGGTTGGTCTAGTAAAATTTCAAAGTGAGCTCGGTACCTAGATGGCAAAATATAGTCCATTTCGTTCACACCCAAGGAAGCAAAGCAAATTTCGTCCAAAAAATTAGGGTCATGCCAAAATAAAATTTGGGAAAAGTTAATGTTTGGTTCATGGGCAAGCCCGGCCATTGACCACTGGCATTAGGCCAAGCTGTCCTATAAATTTTTTTTGGCCCGGTAGCATTTTCTACAGCATGGCACAACTTGGATCGCAACATATTGGCAAGTACATTCAGGGACCTGCTACTGCTCGCAGCAAAGAGAAACATAGGAAGTTAGGGACCAGGGCAGAGTACTCATGGCAACATGGTGGCGAATGTGTAACCCAAGACAAAGCTGGCATTCACTCAACATCTGATTCTGTTCCACACGAACAATTGTGTTCTGGATACCCAATATCTCCCGTTTGGATGTCGGTATTCGACCTCGGAATTGAGAATTGGAATTGGATCTCACGAATACCATTGTTTGGATGTCCCTAGAATTGAGAATTGGTATTGGGAGCCAATACCGTGGAATTCAACGCTCCCTCAAAACCGAGTCTTCCCCCTCGGTATTGAGATGAATCGGCCTTCGTCAAAACAGCTGGTCACTTGAGCCCCATTCCGCCTCCTCGTCTTCCTCGCGGCCGGCGCCCCTCCTCGTCTTCCTCGCGGCCGGCCACTCGCCTCCCCTCTAGCCTCCGCACCCTTTTTCCCATCCTCTGCCGCTCCCTTCTCCCCTCCGCCGCCGCTCTCCTCCCCTCCCTCGTGGAGCTGCGCATCGCTCCCTTCTTCCCCTCCGCCGCCGCTCCGCTCTCCTCCCATCCCTCACAGAGTTGCGCGCCGCTCTCCTCCTCCCCTCCGCCACCACGCCGTTCTCCTCCCCAGCCGAGCCGCACACCGTTCTACCCCCTCCGCCACGCCATCTGCTCCACCGTGGCCTCACTCCAGTCCAACCCCAAGCTCCACCTCTCGACCTCTGTGCGGGCGGAAGAAGATGAGATGAGAAGTGCATGAAGATGAGGAGTGAATTTCAGAAGATGAGATGAGAAGTGCATGAAGATGAGGAGTGAATTTCAGAAGATGAGATGAGAAGTGCATGAAGATGAGGAGTGAATTTCTAATTTGATGTTAAGGACATCCAAACACGAATTGGTATTCGTTTTCAGTTGAATTCCATCTGCCAATTTCATTTACATCCAAACAGTTGCTTTGGTATTGGATCCATTTCAATGCCTAGGTTAATTTGGTATTGTTCCCAATTCAATACCAAGCCCTCCAATATCTACATCCAAACGAAGCCCTAGGCAAAATCACACCAGATCCAGTACAACCAACTGACGGCATGCTTGATCAAGCTTTCCAGAACAAAACTGAAACACATACCTCAATTTCACAATAAGCTCAACTGCTCAAGAAACTCCAGCCAGCTGAAATGTGGCCTAATTTCGGTTCCGAGAAGCCCGGAAGCGAGAACTTGCTTTGGCCAACAAGATAAATTAAGTCCACGATTTTAACACCTTTCAGTTGCGAAGAAACAAAGCTAATAAATAAAATCCAATGCTTGAGGAAGACAAAAGAACATGAGCAAGTTTTTCTTGGAGAACTTGGAACATATAGTATAAGTTACATTTTAGATACAACCAATTAAAAATTGGCCATGCTCTCATCGCGGCAGCTTCTAGGTACGGACTGAAGTCAGCATGGCAGAACAAATTGTCATTCTGTAAGGACTGTACATGAATTGGAACCTGTGACGGGGATGCTGTAATAGTTTTGAGTTACTTCATATCATTTCAAACAGCATCCAGCAGGAGCCGGGAGGTTACACTATGTTTCGTTCAGCAGGGCTCAAACAATTCAAGGCTTCCATCCAAGTGGAAGAGCTTTTTTTTGAAATGAAAAGTGGAGGAGCTGACAGTACCTTTCCATCACAACGGAGGGTAGAAGTAGGATGAAACAGAAAACCCCAAGAAGAGAACACCTCCAATTGTCGCTACTGTTCGTTGCGAAATCTTTGATGCCAACATACTCCCTCCTATCACTGCAAGAGATGTACACACTGTGTGCCCCAGTGATGCTCCAACTGCAACTCCGATAGCATTCTTGTGGGTGGCCAGCTGCATGGTAACAGCATAGGAAGCAATAGCTAGTAAGATAGAGTTCTCAGCTTAAGATCATGAAACCTTCTTAAGGATCAGTGTCCTCAACGAAATGAAATGCATGACTACGGTCATCAACAAAATACTAGATTAGATACATCAAAGAATTTCTGCAAGTTGAGAAGTATCTTACCGCGATTGTTGCTATTTGGCTTCGATCGCCCCATTCAGCTAAAAAGGTTAAGATGAAAGCCTGCAGCCAGAATAAAGAGTTAAATTCCAAGGTGCCTCTAATGAGTTGCGTATCACATGTAAGTGTTTGACTAAATTAATAAAAAAGCGGAAACATCACCACCGTGTAATAATAATCAGTTTGTTACATGAGACCACATGTGTACCACTTAACCCAGAAAAGATCTCAAAAGGGAAAAATTGTTGCAAACAAAGGTGTTCAATGCAAAAAAAAAACACTTGATCTAAAACATATGTTATGTTCTTATTACTGATCCAGATGTAAGACAAGCATTTGGCTTGCTTTCATAAGGTAACAACTGACCTCCAAAAAGATTGGTGTACAAAATCTTGCAAAGAACCTACGAGCAGTTGATTTTCCTTGACCGGACTCAAGCTTCTCTTCCACCTGCTCACACATCATCAGTTCATTAGTAAAAATACATCAAAAGATCTGCAGACCTTTTTAAAGCATAGAGCATGCATAATGATATACTTTTTCATTCATGCCTTTCAATTGACCTTTTGCATTACCCTAGTTTTCATCAATAGCTTTTACCTAGCTCAGTTCATGTGCCCAGCAGCCCACATCTCAGTATTCATAAATCATACATTTGCCAGCTTTTACGGAGTGCCACATTTTTCTTTCTATAGCTTAAGAACTGACAAGAAAGAAACTGCTCCAGCCTATCCTACTTGTACTGATACTTTCGAGTGATCTATTATGTTTTCTTCTTTTTGACATAAGAGAACTTGTATTCAAGATTACAGAAGGAAACCAGTGACAACATCTAAACTTTGTGCATTACACATCTCTTTTGCCTGTTGTTCTATAGAATGTGTGCATTAAACCTTCCAGTAATTTGACTACCAACATGCACAAACTTATTTAGAGTTGTCACAGGATATTGATACAGGATGACAAAATGTTCAAAACAAGTTAAATACAAAGGAGATAGTAGACTAGCAAGTATACCCAACACTGAAACAGCAATCAGAATAATAGCACTGCATGCCAAGTGCCCCATGTTCAGTATGAGGCCATGGCATATAATACAGCAAAAGCTGCAGCACTGAGCTACGCTATGCATAAGCTGAGGCTACATCGGAAAAAAGAGCACATACTTCTTCCATTTCCTTCTTCTGAGATCCCTTTGGGTCAGACTTCCAAGCAATATACAACAACCGTAGTCCAAAGAACAAGTACAAAACTGGCAGGCGAACAAAAGGGGAGAGATCATGAGCAACGGAATTTCACATGCAAATTATATCTGCTAGGAGTGAAACTAACTTATCCTGACCACCGTGCCTATGGCCAGATATGCGAATTGCATTACTAAGTTGCAGTTTTTCGAGCCAAACAAATGATGAGTGAGTTACTATAATTGTTAACATCCATGAGTACTGTGCCTTGACACCTTTTCAGTTCAGATAAACAGATCAAAATCTTGGCACAGGTGGCACGGGTGTGCAGGGCAAGTATAGCATGGTATATGTCCTAGTGGAAAAAATGGATTTATTTTGGTAGTAATAGTAAATTGAGTTGTCCATGTTCTCACAAAACTACTGTCCTGGATACCACAGGATGTTTGTGTAATGACTATTAATGCATAGTATTCTGTGGTATACTTTTGTTTTATCATAAAAAGGCTACTGCAAACTTTCCAACATGATAACTGCAGATGTGTGATAAGCATGATTACACCGCTGAAACAAACACCTCAAAACTCAAGCTGTAAAGGTGAGTACCTGTAGCAGCACTATTAGTGTGTTTCCTTGATATCAAGTTGGGTACTATTCTACCTAGTCCAGTTGACAGTACCTTGAAGGAAGAAAAAAGAACATATATTAGCAGCATAGAAAACCCTCTGACATCGGCTTGGACTACTACAAAATAAACAGCTGGCATAGAGTAAATTAAATACGAGTACAAGAACCACAGGTAAATGGACAATAATATATAATAACACACTGAAAACATGGACGACGCACACCTCAAACGGGAAAAATATGAATTTATATCAGAATCTAGACATTGTAATATACCAAAGAATATACCACAAACATATGTGATGTATCCAACTAGATAAGAGATAGACAGTATTATTTTCCCTTTTTATCTATTGCTATGTTGTACAGGATTTCCCCAGTTGAATTCATTGTGTAAAATATAAGCCATCTAAATCAATAAAGACAGGCATCAATATAACAGCTCACCGTCATCACGTAAAGTGCAGAGAGTGCACCGGACAGAACAATTGACTTGGGGTGTCGCATCGCCATCAGCGCAGCAATGATAAATGTTTCATCTCCAATCTACATCACCACAGAAGAAAAATGGCTACACATTGTTAAGCCTGTGCCCTGTCACCACCGGTGGCACAGCCGTGCATCCAACTCTCATGGCCAAACCGTCAATGCAGGACAGCAGCTGCACTGAGGCCATTTACCGAAGGGAAACCCTCCTAGCACAGAAGCAATACCTCACTGACTAGGATCATGGAGAGACTGGCGAAGAGCGCATCGAACAGCCCCGGGCCGACCTCGTCGAGCGCCACCCCATGGTCGCCCTCCACCACCGCGTCCTTCTTCTTCAGGCCGTGCAGGAACCCCTACCAAACCGCACCGACAGCAACAATCAGACACCAAAAATGACAAATTTTGCACACCAAAACGACATCTCCAATCGGGAAGGGTTCGCGCGAAGCTAAAAGATCGAGATTCCTCACCCCGGCGCGGCGGCCCAGCGAGATCCCCGATGCGTCGTCCTCGGCGGCCGCCGCCTGCACGACACGCGGAAAATATTTTTGTCAACAAGCCGGATTCCAGCAAACATCCGCTCAAAGACTGGAGCTTTGCTCGGATCAGTCCCTTACCACGGATGCGGCGAGCGCGAGGAGGACGACGACGGCGAGGAGGAGGAGGGGAGCTCTAGGGTTCGGATCCATCCCGGGGCTGGATCTCGCGAACCCTAGGTCCTAGGAACGCTCTCAGATTTGGGAGGGCGGCGAGACGCACGGGGTGGCAGATTTCCTCCCTCGAGTCGCTCGTCGTTGCTCCAATTTCTTCCGAATTAAAACGCTGGGGGAGGGGGGATTGACGAGGTGAGGCGAGCGAGGATTTGGTCGATTGCTGAGGAAGGACGAAAAGGTGCCGAAGTTTCACCGTTTTTTGCTCGAAGCGAATTTTCAGCTTTTGAGGTGCTGAGTGTATTTTGGCCAAATTTGGGATTTAGGATGCAGTTTCATATAATAATTAATGTTGCACCATTAAATTGTTGCACGGTCACAAAAATATCGAAACTTGAAGGGAAAAAGTCCATATATTATTGGGCAATTTAAACTTTGTCCGCATACAAATTTACTACAAAATCACAGTATATTTCGATTTCTATAAGTTTAATCACCGAAGACATACAGATAAAAACAAAAGGCGATATGTGCACCCATAAAACTAGAATTAATGGCACGTCATTGCAGGTTATATATTAATCTTATAAATATATACAAGGCATCCACCCTATTTTGTATATCGTGAGCAAGGATAGCAAAAATAAATAGAAAGCGTGAATCTGAATGGGGTCGAGTAAATAGTTCCCCACAAGGATGATGGGGCAGGACTTGAAAATCTGGTCATAGTGGTGTGGGGCCTCCCCACACAGGAATTCACGGGAGTTTTTGAGTTAAAGGTGATGCCTTTGGTCCACATACATACGTATACAATAAGATCCATAAAAGCTCGTCGATGAATAAACCTAGCCTAATAAATCATCACCTCGCCTAGTTAGAGGCTAAAGTCTTCTCCTAAAACTATTCAAGATTTCGTTGCGTGATTTCCAAAAATGACATGTCATCTATTATATATTTAAGTTTATGAATGAAACAAGATCTTCCAATGTAAAGTTTCATTTCATAATTTTATAGGTTAGTCATACAATTAATTGAAAGGCACGGGATTGGACACAGCAGGATGAAATGAAACTTTATAGCCTCCAATGCAAGTTTCAACAGGTTTCATAAATGGTGCATACATATTTTTCATCGTGATGAAACTCCTTCCATCTCCCTCTTCATAATTACATTGCCATGTCATCATATACACTGATGTGTCACCGTATTTAATGTGCATGAAATCTCTATAAAACTTGCACTAGGATTAGCCTAAACTTTATTTAGAGACACTCTTTTATTATTGTGTAGATGAGGCAATACACTTCTAGATTTTCTATGGTACATGTACGATTGATTTGTGTTTACAAGTTATATATTAGCGGCGGCATTTTTTTTTTGAAATGAATCAGGCAGAAGAGCTACTGATTATATTAAAAAGAAAATGAAAGCTCAGATTGGGCAATACAACAAATGGAAAAAAATAACAAGAACCCAACTCTAAGCAACTACAACAAACACGCGCTGCACCACTCAAAACGCTACAAACTCCAAGCCACTACTCCAATGCTACACTCCAATCAACCATCACAAACTTCAAAACTCAATATCATCGTCAACCCTACTTGTCTACTACATGAGACAGACGAAACAATGCCCATTTGTTTTGTCGTGGAAGGCACGAAGTCCTGACGAGATGAACTGGTTATATTGCGGGCCAGACATCGAGAAAGTGCATCTTGAATTGCATCGTCCTTCTCCACGCGACCTCAAGTGGCGGTCTCGTTGATGTCATGTGTTTGGTGAGCCGTGGCGTCTTGAATACCTCGTGCGTCCTCAATTCATCTCTATCCATGGCGGCACCTGGTTCTCTTGCTGCGCAGGGGGGTCATTCTTGGCATTGGGCAGTTGTGAAGCCGTGTTGATGTTGAAGCAGCTCAGGCCCTGATTTGTGGACGGTGCAGAACCCCCCGACGAGGCAAAGAGTTGGGAAGAGCTGGCGAAGAAGTGTGGGCGATGCTAACTGAGGAAGTGGCACTGGCGGAACGGGAAGGGGCGATGGTGGTGGTAGCAACGACAGCGGCAATGTGGTGGATGGTGTAGTAGGAGAGGTCGTCAGAGCTGGGCCCATGTCCCTATAATTGTCTGGACTGGCGACTAGTGGAGGTAGATCCACCAACAAGACTTCGTCAACGTCGTCTCGGTCTCTAGATGGCTGCAGAGAAGCATGAGGCTGGCTCTCGAGTCAGCTGTCGGCTGGCCATGTCTATCGAAGCCGTAGTAGCCGGCACGACAACAATTGGCGGACCACACAGCCCAGGGGTCACCGGCTGCCGCAATAGGCGGCGGCCTGAGCACGGACGCGCCTCACCTGGTCACATGGTGAGGTGGAGGAAGCTGCGCCGAGCGTGGATGAGAGGCTGTCGATCGCAACTTGACAGGAGGCGAAGCCCGGCGTTGACTACAGGGGAGGGGACCTCACGGCTTGTGTGGAGTGCGAACGGGCGACGAAGCTCCTGAGCGAGTGTGGCGGCGCAGCAAAGTGCATCTGGCGGATGGGCGACGACTGCCGGTGGGGAGGCGATGAGGGAGAAGGTGTCTGGGGCGGAGGGGCGACGCGTGGACGCGGCTATCGCCAACGGCCGACAACCACGGGAGCCTGCTCCCTGCGCTCTCACATGAATCCTGTAGATTTCCTCCTCTCTGATCTCCCTGCATGCTATGCTTGGAAAGCCATAGCTAGGATAGATGGAGAGGGTGTGCGCTGGTAGGGGTGGAGGAGGCCGAAGCGAGGAGATCCCGTGCCGTCGGTGCTATGCTCACGCGGGGAGGAGGAGACGTGCGGATGTATGTATGAAATTTTACCACCCCACAAGTTCCCTTGTGGCATAGTTTTCTTAAGTTAGTGTTTCTTTGGCAACCACAATGACTTTAAAAACACCTTTTAACTATGTTTCATGCAGCATATGCTCACACTTTTTTTTTGGCCAAACTTTGCATTTGCATATGCATGGTTTGACAAATGGTTCCTATGTTATGTTTATTATAGATATGTATCAGTGTAGTCTTATCGCATACAACAAACATCATCATCACCTTTCGTGTTGGTCGCCCATTTTCTACGAACAGCATCAGGCTCGTTCATGGAGTCTTGGGCTGAATCTGGACAACGGACCACATGTCAACCGAAAAGACCATGAGGCGCAAAATTCTCTCGTCCCGACGACACATAATCCAGTCAAAGCGAGGCAACGCAGCGCGCACGCTCTCCTTCCTTTTTCCCGCGAAACTTAACCCGCCGAGTCAAACCATTTTTTCAAAATCTTCAACCCCCCACATCAAAGCCAGGGCCCCACCACCATCTCCACCGTTTCGCGCGGGCCCCACCGGTCATTAATTCGCCCCTCCGCAACGCCGAGCGGCCCGTCCCGGCCGGCAGCCGCACGTCGCTGCCCAACCCAGATCCAGCGCGTCCCCATGTACCCCCGCCTGCAGCCATACGCCGAGCGCTCGCCTATGGCTTCCAACCGGACCCACCTGTCATTGTTAACAAACCTGGAGGGTTAGCTCTTGCCCCAGGTGCGCGTCGCCGCACCAGCGGCCTTCAGGGGCTAGCGTCAGCGAATGCCACCTCGACACGTGGCGGGCGCACCGCCGCCCCGCGCACCGTCCACCTGCGGCCCGCCCCTCCGCTCGCTTCGCTGACAGGCGGGGACAGGTACGGTAGGCCCCCAAAGTCAGTGGCGGAGGAAAGAAGCCGTCGGTGGAGGAGGCGGGACCCGTGCGGCACGCGCGAGGAGGAGGCGGGTGCGGGCCCCTCCCCGGCCGCTCCTTTGACGGCCCAGGTCGCCGCGTTCCCACCTCGGCCGCGGCACGGGGAGGATTTCATGTGCCTGCCTCCGGTCGATGCCGCACGTGCGGGGGCAAGCCGCCAAGCCCGTGACCGGGAGCCCTCTCCAGCCGGCGCGTACCGGCCGTACGACCGCGATCGGACGGCTGGCGAGAGCCCGGCCAGGACGGGATCGCGTGCGGTGGCTTCGCTGGTTCCCGTTGAGGCGCGCCGTTTCGTTTCCTATTCCGTATCTTCCCGCGCGCTTTTTCGCTACGGGCACACACACATGCGCGTGGGTAGGAAAAAGGACCTGGAGGACAGCAAGATCTCGGCTCACTCATTGCTCCTTTCGATTTGGGATCCTTTGGGTCGCCGTCAGATCTGTGACGGATCCCTGATGGTGGCTGTTTGCTGGTGCACGCATCACGCGTGTTCTTTCGAGTTCGTTTAATTAAAGTCTCAATGTTGTTAATTAAACTATAGGTTGTTAAGGTGTGGTTGGTGTGCGCACGGCGGCACGGGGACCTTAAGACTCAGTGCTAGTTAATGGTTTTTTTCTCTCTCAAGGACGGCTGAAGTTATAAACACAATATATTTTCCGTACCCGTTCGTTGTTGTGCTTATATGGGACTTGCCGGTTTTGAAAGGTACCACCAAAATACATTTTCTTCTACTACAAAATTTTCATGGTGATGACTTATGCGAGGTGTGTTTTTTAAAAAAACATCCGTGGTGTATTTTGTTTATGCTATTTTAACTATGTCAAGGTGAGTGGCTCTTAAAAACAAATTTGTTGGAATCTCCTGAAAAGGTACACGCCCTTGAACGATGGAAGGAGGTTCCGAACATTAATCTTGCAAGTTGTACGCCAAAGAGGCGAGGAGCCTTTCCAACCTCGCGAGTTCCAAACTGAGAGTAAAACTCAGTTACCCTCGAACGTCGCTAGCAGATCTCAAAACTAACCTCACAAGTTGTGCGTCGGGCAGCAAGGAAAGCGGAACCCCCGTTAACCCGCATGTTCTATAGAGGCACCTCTAATAGTAAATCTTGAATCCTCGCGTTACCTCTGCTTCTAGAAGGACTCGAGGGTAATGATTGACGACAATAATGGTTAACTCCTATTGGGTTAACCCTCGAGTGTTTGGAGTCGGTTCCGGACACCGAGCTTTTATCTTTTTACTCCTTACTCAGGAACGATGCTCATAGAAGAACTATGCGAAGCTGGGACCTCTCGTAAAGAGTCAATGAAGCAGGCGCCTCGAGGCCAGGCATTCGACTCAGACCATGGGTGAAGCCTCGAGGCTGGATGATCGGCTTGAAACGAAGATGAAGTCCCGAGGTTAGAGGGCGGAAGGTGTGAGAAACGTGACCATGTGAAAAAGTTCAATTTGTACACGTGTTCCCCGATGACCTTTACGTATGGCATATCCTAAGAATATAGTGGTTGAGTAAGGGTATTTTCGAATTGTAAAGTAGGTTATGGATCACTATAGAAGTGGAGCCTACCTCATTGTAAAGGGGATTACTTTTTCCAATTGAGAAGTGAACTTTGTTCTCGTTGTAATGTTAAATCTGTTCAGTGTCAAATTCTTTTGAGACCAACAAAATTTAATAGTTTTTAATTTCAGCTTTCACCCAAATTTTATTTTATGACGCCTAATTTTGTTAATGAAGTATAATCCTACAAGAAAAAAAGTCATAGAGATTTATGTTATGACTGGTTCCAACTCGAGGGATGATGATAAAAATATGTATCAATATTTTGATATTTGTATACTAATTTGTCAACAATGCTAATATGACCCAAGGACTACAAAATTGTCGATTTCCGTGACGTGCAGCTTTCGTTGATGTACATGACAGATGATGTTCCCATCGCATAAAGTCTAATTGCTTTGAAAACAACCATAGGGTCAACCCATAGTTTTATAAGTACTACAGATTGCTGTAAGCCCGTGCCAATGGTACCACATAGCTGTTGCATGGGCTCCATCAGAATTGTTTCGTTACTGCCAAAGTGTACTAATTAATTAATCGAAGGTAGGTTCGCACATGTTATACCTGTGACCAATACGTGTGTTGCCAGTTGCATCAAGCACATCTTGCATGGCTCTTTCTAGTCCCACTTAACACAACACACCAAGGATACTAGAAAAAGAATATGCTCAAGATGTTGTATTACAAGTAGACTAGTACTTGTTGTGCTTAGTTCCAAATTGAAGGTCTTCTTTTTCTAAGAAGGGAATGGGGTTGTTAGGGTGTGTTTGAGAGCCAGGATGAGATCCATCATGCACCGAGGATGAGTACATTCTTATGAGAAGAGTGTGTTTAATTGCATACATGGGTGTGGTTGCAGCCTGCATGAGGGGGCTGCAAAAGTACACTCACATATTGATCCAGTGGATATACCCAAAATGAGCTTCTTTTCTTATGCAGACCTGATGTTATGGCCCAATTGTTAATATCAGGTGGCAAGGCCACTACATTCCCCGTGCATATAACCAAACACTCTTCTTAATTACAGTAGGTTACTGCACTAACTCAGACTGGTTCATTCATTTAGGCCTCGTTTGGATGCCAGGGGCTAAACTTTAGCCTTGTCACATCGAATGTTCGGATGCTAATTAAGAGGACTAAACATGAGCTAATTACAAAACTAATAGCAGAACCCTTAGGCTAAATCACGAGACGAATCTATTAAGCCTAATTAATCCATCATTAGCAAATGGTTACTATAGCATTGTCAAATCATGGACTAATTAGACTTAATAGATTCGTCTCGTGATTTAGCCTAGGGGTTGTGCAATTAGTTTTGTAATTAGCCCTTATTTAATACTCCTAATCAGTGTCAAACATCCGATGTGACAAACATCCCCTTAGGATATACAATGCAGCTCTACCAAGGCATCCAAGCGCACCAGAGATGAAATGAATTAGGTTCCCGCACGTCAGAATCAGAAGAATAAATTAGAAAAATAACCTCCCATTTTGAGATCTAAGTGACCACTTTGCTCTTTCCCTTCTCGTCCGTGTTATTTGTCAAAAATATCAATGAATGGAAAATGTGACACCTTGTGAATGTCTCTATAATGCATGTTATATTGGCTCTGTTCTACGATCTCTATATCATCTACAAAAAGATTGTTATGATGCTCGTTCTTAATAACCCTAGTAGTATTTGTGATATGGGATCGCATGTTTATTACTTGGATTTGCAAAAAAAAAACTCTAAAATCAATACCAACCATTTAGCATTATTATCCCAAGTATTTAATATTTGACATATATTATAGTACAATCAATTAGCACATCTTTCATCTCTATTGACATATGTTTGAATGATATGAATTTAAATCAAATCTTTTTAGATATGCAAGTGACGTTAGTCCATTTTTCTCTACCAATTTAAATGAATTGTAAAAACCCTTCCACTTAAGAAGCTCTAAATAATGAAAATGATTCAGATTGCCATATATCTTTACATTCTTGGATTATGACTGAAAAATAGCATCCCACCCAATGTGCAGTATAGAACTTCTACAAAATATATCAGTGGTGTATGCCGAAAAGGAAAAGGGTCTTTGGGATTGGAATGTCAAACACTATTAATAACACTTCCAATATCTTTTGATACAAACCCAATAGCATGACCCTGGTTTTGCACCCACGGTTTATCAGGCAATGTTCCACGCAGGCTGCTTTGCCTATTGATAGAGGCTTACATCCTAGTGCTAGCATATTTCATCCACTCATTGGCAACATTCAAGGCACATAAGCGCAAAGAAAATATCCTTCCCAGCATATCTCATGTCCCGCGAGCTTCAAGGAAAAATTTCTGCCAGCAGTATTCAAGGTGTCTAAAATAAAAACTGCCTTAACAACACTTGCACTATCTTTCTAGCACATATATAAGAATCTACTCTTTTCTTTTGAAACAAATCCAACAACCCAACCCCCGGTTTGAGCTCATGGTTTATGATCGATAACGTTCCATACATCTTGTTTTGCATACGACGACTAGGCTTACATCCTAAAGATAGTATATCTCGTCCTTCCACTAGCAGTATCCGAGGTGCCTAAGTGCAAAGGAAATTTCCTCCTAGTATATATCATCTTTTTGCCCGCAATATTCGAGGCGCCTAAGAGAAAAATCTGCCTCAACAAAACCTCCACTATGTTTTAGCACATATCTAACAATCTACATTTTCCTTTCATAACAAATCCAACAACACAACCCTTGATTTTACTCCCACAATTTTATCACCAGTAACGTTCCTTGCCACCTTCTTTGAGTGCGACAAAGGCTTACAACTTAGCACTAGCATATCTCATCTTTCCACTAGTAGTATTTGAGGCGCCTAAGCGCAAAGGAAATTGTCTCCTGAGCATATCCCATCTTTTTGATGGCATATTCGAGCTACCTAAGAGAAAAAATTATCTTGCCAACGTATCTCCAATATTAGTTGGCGCCTTATAGAAACCTACCAAAATATATCGTCTTATCTTTGGCAGTATTCGAGGCACGTCTTACCAAGAAAAATGAGCCATAAAACATGCTGATCTCAATAGCCATGGCAACTCACTCCCATAGTCCCATGTCA
Source organism: Setaria italica (assembly GCF_000263155.2). NCBI lineage: Eukaryota > Viridiplantae > Streptophyta > Magnoliopsida > Poales > Poaceae > Setaria > Setaria italica. The sequence continues at coordinate 21,647,225 of NC_028457.1, forward strand.
TCCGATGACAGGTACCACTGGTAACCTTCAACACAACATGCTTTGCACGCTAAGGAGGATTACAACTTAGTGTTAGCATATCCCATGTTTCTGCTAGTAGTATACGAGGCACCTAAGCGCAAAATTGACCCCTTGTACATCTCATCGGGCTGATAGTATTTGAGGTGCCTAATAGAAAAACAATTTTAACAACACCTCCATGATCTTTTTAGCACATATCTAACCACCTAAAATTTTCCTTTCGAAACAAACCCGACAATACAACCCCTGGTTTCCGCCGACAATTTATCATTGGTAACATTCCACGCAGCGGTCCTTTGCGCATGACAGAGGCTTACAACCTAGCACTGGCATATCTCATCTTTCCACTAGCAGTATTCGAGGCGCGATATTGCCTCCCCCGCATATCGCATCTTTTCGATGGCATATTCGAGGTGCCTAGGAGGAAAAAAACAGTCTTGCCAGCACATCTCTACTAGTAGTATTCGGTGGGCGCCTCATAGAAACCCGCCAAAATACCTCATCTTACTACCGGCAGTATTCAAGGTGCATCTCAGCAAGAGAAACCGAGTCGCAAAACACGCCGATCTCAACAACCATAGTCCATGACAACTCACATGCCATCCCATATCACTATCCGACCGCACATTTCCAATAGCACGGTGACGTGGGGCCACAGGCCCTAGTTGCACCAGCCGCGTACACCCGCCGGGTGCGCGTAGGCGCGGCCCCGGTTGACTGGGTGGGTGGTTCGGTAGTTGGCGCAAGCGGAGCGCGGCCGCGGGCGAGGCGGTGAAAAGAAGGAGGCGAGGGACGGGGGCGGAACAAAACGACTGGCTGTCCGAACGGGGACGCCTTGTTCCTCTCATTCCCCTTCCACCTCGCTCTCCCTCCCTCTCTCTCCTCGCACTGCCCTCTCTCTCTCTCTCTCTCTCTCTCTCTCTCTCTCTCTCTCTCTCTCTCTCTCTCTCTCTCTCTCTCTCACGCGCGCGTGACACCTCCACGGGCGCGCGAGAGCAGCAGCCACCGACTGATCAACGGCGGGGGCGGGGGCGATCTGATGCTGGCGTGGCGGTGATGGCTGCGCCGTCCGCCGGCGCCGGGGGTGGGGGCGGCGCCGCGGGGGAGGGCTCCTCCTCCTCGGCCGCCGCGGCTGCAGCAGCTGCGACGATCGGGGCCCACGGGGTCGACCAAGGTGAGCAGCCCCTGCAGCTTCTCCTCCTCCTCCTCCTGCTCGGCCTCTGGTGCTTGCTTCCGCTGAAGCGTGTGCGTGGGCTCGAGCGCGGCTGGTTTCGGTTCGATTGGGCGAAGCTGCGGTGGCGGTCTCCGTTTGGAGGGAACGGGGTTCCGCGGCGGTGTTGTTGAGAGGGGCTTGGATCGCTTGTGCGCGCGCGGGCGCGCAAAACTGGGCAATGCCAAGGGCGCCGCGGTGTCGGTCGCGCGTGCCACGTGGATGGTTTCCGTTAATTTGGGTGCGCGGCGTCGCGGCATCCGCGTCGGTGTGTTGTCCGACTAGGCGAGGATTCACTGAGCACCTGTGAGAGTTTTGGCGTTTCGCGGATTGAGAGACTCTGCTTCCGTGTGATTGGGGGGCGCTGCGTCAGGTGTCAAAGGTGGCACCTTTGAGCGCAGTTGATGTGCCTGTGTCTGCAGGATTTCTTCGATTGACTTGCTTTAGCAATGCCGATGCGTTTGATGGAGGTGTGGAGTGCTGCCGATGTTGCGGTTTCGAAATTTGTGATATTTACTGGGTTCATCATGGGTGGTGCCCAGTGAATTATGAGCAGCGGTGTTTTTTGGTGAAGAGTGAGCATCCTCAGTCGGGAAAGTTCAGAATCTTTCCTGGAAGATAGGGAAGGTCCTTTACTGAAGATGTTCAATCGATTGCAGTTCCTATTTAGCCCAGGCAATGCTGCTGTGATGGTGCTGTCCGTTGTGCCATATGGCTTGAGTAAGATTTGGAATTGGTGAGTAGGCCCACAATTTTATTTTGAGATGGCATTTAAGTTGGATAGGAATTGTTTTGCGAGGTTTCTGAAATGGCTTGGGGTTGCTGCCGTTTCTTAGTGGAAATGTCGTACCTTGTTTGTTCTTGGAGGACAGTCACATGGAGTTTTGTTGTTTTGAGCCTTTGGGGTCTCTTTTCTCACCCTTGCAATGCTGACATATCTTCCATGGAGATTGACATTTTTGTGGTTTATGTGCTCCTGTGCATCTTTTTAGTAGGTTGATCTCGTAGAGGTAATTTTCATATGATTTTCTGTATCAAGGAATATCAAATTTTCTAGTGGATAGGATAACCTGTTTCGTTAGGTTGTTTAGTTTAGAAAGAATGATGAAGAGAGTTGATGAACTGATTTATGGATATTCACATTTTAGAAGACACATGAGAATATAGGTGGCTTGTTTGTTAGTATTCTTGCTGCAATTTGTGCTTCAGCTGTCTCTGAAGATGGTTATCATGATTTACTTGTGCTTTGAGGACCAAGAGTAGTTGGTTAATGGTTGAACAATTTAATTTTCTCTACCTATCCTTGATAAAATTCTGAATTTCCTTTCTCTTGGATAATGCTGAGGTTTCACTATCTTGCTTTCCTACTCATAGTTAGATGCATTTCCTTTGCCTGCGCTGCATTAATGCATGTTGTTCGTGCAACGGATGTACTGAATATCTACATCATGGTTTATATTCCTTTTGCTGATAGATTCACGACATTTGTCTTTTTTACACAGTTTTGCTGGAACATGAAAGACTATACTAGACGTTGTTAATATTTATTGATGTGGTGGCCCATCCTTCCTTTTGGGATTTTACTTTCCATTGTTATGCAGTGTCACTCCAAGTATTTTAAGCACAGTTTTACCATTTGATGTGTTTTTATATTGGTTGCCTACAAACTGACGAAAAGCACTTTCACCTTTTGTATTTTATAATGCTGTAACAGTAGTGATTGAATACATTTTTCTTTGTGGATAAGTAACAAATTTGATCCTTTTTGTTGACTTTTTTTTGTGATGATATTTATGGGTACAGGGTTCTCTTTAAATAATTTGACCTAATTTGACCCATCACTTGAGATACTATTCCTGGTCTAATGCGTCGTATGGCCGTGAGGGTGACACCATTGATTTCTAGGGGTGTTCCTTTTCTACATGGGAGACAGGGGAGATTTCTCTTCAGTCACTATCGCCGTTGCAGCTGTGTCTGCCCCATCTTAGGTCTATGGGTTTGTTTCAAACTGATTATTGAACTGGTATCGAGATTTCACTTTTGCCAATGTTTCCAATTCTGGAGACTAGTGCAATGTTCTGGAGCAGGCTTTGCATAAACTAGTTCTACTGGATTCGTTGTTTTAATTTGCAAGGTCTGATTCTGTTTATCACAAGGTGTGGTCTCATTGCACTAAGTTCTTGATTTGGGTGCAGTAAAAGAACGAGGCCTCAAGATGGAGTTTTTCATATCATTTGGTTCTTAATGGATTTATTAATGGTTGTTTAATGATGGATGTCTTCCAAAGGTACCTGGTTCTTTTGGTGTGTTTATTTAATTTTAGAGGATATTGTGGAGAGTTAGTTAACTGATTTATTGCAGTTTATGCATCAGTCGTTATTGCAGTTTTTTTATTGGGTAGTGGAGCTTCAAATTAAGAAGATTTGGGCAGAGTTTTTGAACTGGTTGAGGTTCAGTTTGGAGAGTTTCTAATTTGTGAGTGCTATTGAATTGGTTTCTATTTCAAGTGAAGAGGTTATAACTGTTAGATGTATATGTACTGTTGGTGATTTACCTTTTCTATTAGGGGGTTTTCTGTATATTTTCCCCTTCTTGTACCTGTATATATATGGGCCTAGAGCCCCTGTTATGAATACAAGTGCTATTCCTAACATGGTATTAGAGCCGAACTAGGGTTAGGTTTCTTCCCAATTTGCCTTAGGGTTCCTTTTTTTTTCCCGCACATTGCACTTGCGTGCTCTTCTTCTTCGTCAGCTCCGGCCGCTGCCCGTCTGGCTCTCCACCCGCCGGACTCGTTCTCGTCGGCCTCGTCGCCTGCTCTGCCCCCGACTTCGCCGCTCGCGCCGCCCCGGCGTCCTGCTAGCTTCACCGCGCGCCGCCCCGCCGTCCTCGCCGCCCGCCGCCCGCGCCGCCCTGGCGCCCCGCCGGCCTCTCCGCCCGCGCCGCCCCGGCGCCTGGTTGCTTGAGGATTTTGGTGTTTCCGTTTCTGTGCCGACTCCTCTTTTGTCTGACAGTAGCGGAGCTATCAGTATTGCTCGAGATCCAGTGAAGCATGAGCTTACTAAGCATATTGGTGTGGATGTTTCTTATACACGTTCACAGGTTCAGGATGGGGTTATTGCTCTTCAGTATGTGCCTTCCGAATTGCAGCTGGCTGATTTCTTTACCAAGGCCCAGACTCATTTTTCCTCTCCAAACTCAGTGTTCTTGACCCACCATGAGTTTGAGGGGGGGTGTTAGATGTATATGTACTGTTGGTGATTTACCTTTTCTATTAGGGGGTTTTCTGTATATTTTCCCCTTCTTGTACCTGTATATATATGGGCCTAGAGCCCCTGTTATGAATACAAGTGCTATTCCTAACAATAACTTAGACTAAATAGGGCTCACTTTGGTCTTAGGCGTTTCATGTGTCTTTTTCACAATTACCAATGCTAATCTATTTTGCAAAATGTTTGTGGATGAGAATTTCTTTTGTTCTATAATACATCTCGTTGGGTGTAATTGAATTTCATGATGGGCTCTAGCATGAATTCCTAAATGGGCAAATACGACACGTCATAGAGTTTGGAGAATAGAAAGTTATTTGGTGTTTTTTTGGATACATAAAGTTGAACTAATTGTGGTTTGATTTGCCATAATGGACAACCCAAGCAGAGGTCATGTTTTACTTAACAAAAAATACGTGACATGGTTACTGGGTAGAACCTCTTTGCCACCTTAAGGCTGCGGTAATAGTTTACTTGTGATTTGAGGATCTGGAGGATTATGGTTAGGATTGAAGATTGAATTTCAATTGTACTTTTATATCTATTTGTGGAGGATTAATGTTTACATTTTATATTTCTGTTGTAACACTGGTTGTGGAAACATTTAGCTTATTGTGACTTAAAATTACTTTCCAATTTTCTTTCTGTCAACCTCTGTTGATGCTTTGCCCGTAGAGATATCGATATATCTTCAAATATCTTCAGTGGAGTTGATTAATTTTGTGTTGTTCACTGCTGCCGCCAACAACTCTGGATGCCCATTTTTCTCTCATCTTGAAGCTACTTGGATTCAGTTTTGCTTTAAGGAGCTGGCATATGAAATAATAACCCAAAAGTTGTATATAATCAGGGCAAGGTATCCTGAACTGTGATTTCCATCAAATTGCACTGACTTGACTCTACAGTTGAATCAGTTTTTGGTGATTCTTAAGACTTGTCTGAGGGACTATTTCACGGATTTAGTTGAGTTGTGGCCTTTTCCTTCTCTTTTGGTGGAAATAGAAGCTGACAAATAGGGCTTGCTTTTGTCAAAAGCACAAAATTTGTGCCCTTTGCTCTGTTTTGGTTGCTCTCTAATTTTATGGTACCAGTTTGCAGTGCATGTTTCGTTCTAAATAGCTAGATCTAGGTGTGGTGTGTGTTTTGTGCGTTTGTGTGTGTGTGTGTGTGTGTGTGTGTGTGTGTGTGTGTGTCACATCTCATTTTCTGCTTAATGGAATGATGCTCAGCTGCCTTTTCTCCTTTGGTGCTAATAAGCGGAGCATCATATGGTTTTTTCAGTTTGCTGCATTTTGAAATGAACAATTGCTAATATTGTTATGTTTCAGTTGCAGAAGCGATGTGGCAGATGAACTTAGGAGAAGCTGTGGAACTGGGGCCATACCCAGAGCGTGTTGGTGAGCCAGACTGTAGTTATTACATGAGGACTGGCATGTGCAGGTTTGGGATGACCTGTAAATTTAATCATCCAGCAGATAGGAAGCTGGTAACACCCATTCCTCTACTCTTCTTTCAGACATTATATGATATCTTTTGCATGCAAAGTATTCATATTTCTTTTTGTGCCTGTCTTATGTGACCTAGTTTCATATGATTCTCATTTCCAAGGCATTTAAAGTGGATTTTCAATTCCAATCATGCATACTGTAGAAGGTTGCACTCATGGAGTTTTTGATTATTGCAGTAATTCCTTTTCCAAGACTAGACATTGGTGTGGTGTGTCCCTTCCCTTGGGTTTATCTGTGAGAGCTACATGTTCGTTAAAACAATAAAACTACAGATCATGATTTAACTTGTATGCTATTAATTTATAGTTTTTTTTCTTGAACACGTATGAGAGCTACGTATCATTGTTAATAGAAGACGAGTGTCACACATTGTAGCCGGAGTTCTGCTAAGAAAGATGACTACTTAAGCCCACAACAATTGATCTCTATGACCCAGTCCCAACCTGAATCAAATCCGCCACACTTGATTGAAATTGAGGATGAAGATTACAACAATGTCAATGTGGATGTTGGTCTTAGTATTCCTATGATCAGAAATACACCTTTGGGCAGCACACCATATCTTCCACAGCTGCAACAGATGGGAGTATCATTCCATTAAGAAGAAAATGAGATGTACCTCTCACACACACCCCACACGTACGCGCGCACACACACACACCCCGCGCGCGCGCACACACACACTGCGCGCACGCGCACACACCCCACGCACACACACGAGATGAAATTTATAGCTCTTTATTTTGTCTGGAACATGCTTCTTTGTCCTAATGTTCATAAATTTCATACCCATACTTGTGAATGATGATATTGGTGGTGATCTGATTATTAGGCTGTTGCTGCTGCAAGAATGAAGGGAGAATATCCTCAAAGAAGTGGCCAGCCTGAATGTCAAGTGAGATTCCTTTTCCCCTTTTGTTTGTAGACAATGCAAAATATGATTGTGGATTCATATCCACCCATTCTCTTGATTCGTTGAAGGGCTGTCCTCCTGCCATTGCGATGAATTATTGGTTGAGATCTTTAGTCTAGGTTAATTCCAGATCACTATTTGTGTTTTAAAGGCGCTTGACTGAAATTGTCTTATTGTGGTGCTTCAAGCAAACTCCAGTTATTTGCTGGAGTTTTTTGGTCCAATAAAAAATAACACTAAAAACACAGCATATGGTCCTTGATTATGTGTTCATGTAGTCTTACTTTCATCAAGAAGAATTGAGTTTGGTGTCTGCTAGCATTGATTCATTTCACACTGTTTCTTGGGGTTGCATAAACTCTGTTGTACTTTTCAATGTGATCATTTCTTTTTGGTCCATGCAGACAAACAGTTATAGCCTCTTAAATAGCTCGCGTAACATTCTCTTGAGTCTTGATTGAAATACTGAACCCCACACTATAAGCCATAAATGGTTCTTCAGCGAGTTTGATTTTTTTTGTATTGTAGTCCAAGTGTAAGTTGATTTAGGTTGATAAAATTCAATTGTGCATGGCTATGTGATATGTACTGTTCTGCTGGCTTGAATGATCTGAAGTTCTGAACTATTATAATCTAGTCGCTCATACATTTTCTCTGCTTGGGTGAATATCATTTTTTGAAAAGTGTGCGGTACATTATTGTTCCTTAGCGACTTTACATTTTCTTTTTGTTGTTTTCACACATCCCCCGTTCTTTTTCAGTACTATCTGAAGACTGGCACATGCAAGTTTGGAGCAACTTGCAAGTTTCACCACCCCCGAGAAAAGGCTGCAATGGCAACTCGAGTTCAGTTGAACGAATTGGGGTATCCATTCCGCCCGGTTCGTTCCTAATTTCCACTTTGGTTCACAATTATTAATGATATGATGACTAGTTAGTATGGTGCCACATTTCTCTGCAACTTGTTTGCAAGATTAGTTTCATTTACTTTGAATTTTGTTACTGCAGAATGAAAAGGAATGTGCTTATTATTTAAGAACAGGGCAGTGCAAGTTTGGAAGCACATGTAAGTTTCACCATCCACAACCATCTACCATGATGGTTGCAGTACGTGGCTCTGGTTATTCACCTGGACAGTCTGCAACTTCTCCTGGCCAACATGCTTACCAAGGGGCTGTAACAAGCTGGCCTTTGTCAAGATCTGCTTCTTTCATTGCAAGCCCAAGGTGGCCAGGTCATTCAAGCTATGCACAAGTGATTGTTCCTCCAGGGCTTGTTCAGGTCCCAGGGTGGAGTCCTTACACTGTATGTTCCATGACCTCCTTTTTACTTTTCACATGGTCTAACGAATGCATGTATCACCTGATTACATTGTGCCTCACCCATTGTTTGTTGAGAATCTTGTGAGAGTGGTTGGGATCTTTGTTCGTCACAAAATTACTTTGATAACATTGTACATGTGAATAGTTTTTTCATGCTACCTATACTGAACCATTTCAACTAAGGCATAAGGTCTGGCTGGTGTCAGACTGCCAGTCCAATCGATGACCCAAAACCTCAGCTGGGTTAATGGCCAGGCAGGATCTGATAAACCTGCTACCACCATTGTCTGTTAAATACTTGGCTACTGTTTTTGTCATTTTTGTTACTCTTTATAATGTAGCATAAATGAAGGGTAACAAGGTTAATCCAATTCACTTTCATAATCTTGCGCACAACTTCTAAACACAAATTTTGAATCTTAGGGAGTAAAATTTTCTCATGCAAAGGTTACCATGATGCGCCGAATCAAATTTAACCAGATTACACCTTTTAAATATTGGACCCTGGCCTGGAGGGTGCTGATTTTGAAATTGTAAATTATTAATTATTTACTTAAGTAATGTTGAGGTTGGAATTCCAGGGCTGACTAGTTTAGAGTGCACCCATGATTTGTGTTATTGCTGTGCTGCTTCATCTCTAGGCCCTAGAGCACAAATCACGTCTTAGGCTAGAAAAATCCTTTGTTGAAAAACTACTCCATAGGGATTCCTAAGTTCCTGGTATAGACCTAAAAGTCTGTAATGCCCTTTCATGGCTATTTTGTTATAATACTTAGTGTCTTGATAAGGATTACTTTTGCTTTTTATGTGAATTTTTAGTTTGCTTTCTTGATTTCTTCATCACGCTCATGCTGATCTCCATGCTAAGTGGTATGAGCTCAGAGGTTGTACTTGGAATATTGATTTCCATTCTTGAAAGTAACTTGTTGCTCTTTAATCATTTTTTGCAGTTTCCATATACTTTATGAGTCACTAGTTTTTTTGTTTAGGCGCAGATTGGTTCTTCATCCTCAGATGACCAACAACAGACACCCGGAGCTGCCCAATACTATACTGGTTCACGCCAGAGTGGAACACCTGGCATGGGTGATCAAGGAATGTTTTCATCATACCAAGCTGGTTCAGTTCCTGTTGGACTTTATGCAGTACAGAGGGAGAATGTGTTTCCAGAGAGACCTGACCAACCTGAATGCCAGTTCTATATGAAGACTGGAGACTGTAAGTTTGGTGCTGTATGCAAGTTCCATCATCCCAGGGAGCGAATAATTCCTACTCCCAATTGTGCGCTGAGTTCATTGGGCCTACCCCTGCGCCCGGTAAGAGTTTTGTCCTTATTCATTTTCTTTATTTTTCGATTTATTCTTATTAGCTATGAAGATCACCACAAATTGAATATAGTGTAATGCACATTTGAATAATGTCATGCTTGATACCACTGAGTGTGTAATGCACATTTGAGTAATATCGTGGTTGATACCACTGATAGTGTATTGCGCGCGCACACACACACAAGATTATATGTGTTGCTTACACATCTCCTTTTGCTGCTTACAGGGAGAGCCCATTTGCAGTTTCTATTCTCGCTATGGCATGTGCAAGTTCGGTCCAAATTGCAAATTCGATCATCCATTAGGAACCGTCATGTTCGGCCATGCTTCATCACCAACTGGCGAGGTCCCAACTTCTCGGCGTATGCTGGCACATGTACCATCGCATCCAGAAGTATCACCTGACAGCGGCTCGGGAAGGTCGCGGAGGATTTCCCATTCAGATTCCCAGCAAATACCCCCAGGTGAAAGGAGCACTGAGAGAGAGGCGTCCTAAGCCATCCTCGGTGCCGTGTTCATGCTGCCTCCCATTCTTGACTGGAGTAATTACCTGCAACAAACATTTGAGGAGCTGTACAGGTCTTTTGCGCTTTTTACCTCACCTTCGAGCTTTACATACCGGAGCTTGCTTCAACGTGTATTGCATTCAGGCAGGAAAAAGTTCTTGCCTGTTCGGGATGCCCATTCGCCCAATGGAAACGGGAACAAACCTTGGCTATTTAAAACATATATGTATGGAATCAACTCACCTCTGGACATTCGGACCGATTCGAGTGATGGTGTTGTTGTAGCTATAGAGGTGCATTGCAATGGACAAGCTTTTGCGAAACATGATTGGGGATGCGCAAGCATAACCTCTTTTTCGTTAATTTCTTTCAGCATTTCCATAAGAGCAACCTCACATGAGTGTTTATCACACACATTAGTTTTTTCCCCCTATGGCGGACTCACACGCAAGCACAAAATAACACAAGTAGCTTTTGGTGGATGTGGCCATCCTTACCCAACATATATGTAGCTGGTACCTTCCCATGTTATGTTCCTATTTAATGCAGTCAATACCTATATGATCTGCATATTTTTTTCCCACTCTTTTCATTTTCTTTCTGGCATGGATGGCTTCTTCACAAATTACAGTCTATTTAAAGAAAAATCGGTCTGCCTGAATTGCTGAGTGAGCACTTATGTGTTCAGAAACAACTAGCTTTAAGCTTAACTCTTTGGTGATGACATCGCATGCAATGTTGTTGGTGACCCGGCCGTACAAACAGGGGTGAAGCTAGCGCTGAATTGACCGTGGTGCACTGCTTAAGACACTTGTAAATTTTACTAGGATTATTTGGTAATTTTGAATCTAATGGTAAATAAAAATTTTACCTGATGCATGTGCACCAGGGAGAGACAACCAGGCTTCGCCCCTGCGTACAAGTTAGTCGGGCTAGAGTTGACAAAGCTTTGATTGTGCTTGAATCGTCTTAACAAACTTGACATAAGTAGTCGTCCATTCCTCAACCCGTGCAAAAATGCATGGGCTAGTTGGCGGAGTTTTCCGTAGCACCTAGAATGTCTCAAGTAAAATACTACTCGATACAATTGATTTTCAATGTTGAAAAGTTTAAATGTTTTTTTGAAGCGTGTTAAATATAGATGGCAGACGCCAGATAGAGAGAAATTGGGTTATCAGATATTAGCAGAAAATTTACAGAAAACATGCGCGTTCGAAAATGTACTCCTTGTCGAATGGTGCGCTTCACACCTTGATGCAATTGCTAAACTAATTAAGGAACAGCATATACCGACGACTTTTAAGTCCTACACTCTGTTTAGGGAGAATGGTGATGATTTTTTTTTGGATCAGAGGCATCTGCCCGGCTTTTATTGAAAAATACACGTTGATCCCAACTGAGGTGTACACCGGCCAATAAAAGGTAAAGAAAGAGCGTGCCGAACTTAACCACTGCTCGGCGCAGATCACTCGACTTGATGATGTAACTGCTGCTACCAACGCCGGCCGAACCTCTAAGCGTGATCAAGGATTCGCCGAGTAAATGCTACGTGTGGTTTGGTCGATTACCATCGTGTGGACCGGATACACATGCATGCTTAAGGGACGTTTTCTTCCACTGATTTATTTTTAGCACGTGTCACATCGAATGTTTAGATACTAATTAGGAGTATTAAACGTTCGATGTGACGGGTGCTAAAAATAAGTCAGTGGAAGAAAACGGAGCCTTAGTAGTGTTAATTTGGCGAACCGTTAATCCATCATTAGCAAATATTTAATGTAGCAACACATTGTCAAATCATGGACTAATTAGGCTTAATAGATTCGTCTCGCCGTTTAGATTCGTCTTATGTAATGGGTTTTGTAAATAGTCTACGTTTAATACTTCTAATTAGTATCTAAACATTCGATGTGACGGGTGCTAAAAATAAGTCAGTGGAAGAAAACGGAGCCTTAGTAGTGTTAATTTGGCGAACCGTCTCCCATGGTGTCCTCATCTTGATGCGTTTTGCTTTGCATGTTCACGCATGTGCTGTAGCACACACTCGTGCAAGTCGGATACTAAATGCATAAAAAGGCTACGCAAGCTCCATCCCTTTTAAAGATTCGTTGTTTAGTCCGGCGGAGGAAAGCTAGCAAAATGCCCGTATGTTACTACGGTAAAAGATCAATTGTGTTTTTCAAACAAATAACATCGGATGTAAAGTGGATCATCTTCCTCATATAGCTCTGGCTCATCTTCCTCCGAAACCTCCAAGGAAATGTCCACGGAGATATCATGGCTGCTTGATGGGAGCTGGAGGTAGAAGTAGTTTGCAACGTTTCATGGATAAACAACAATATAATAGTATTAATTGAATAGCAAACAACAATATAATAGTATTAATTGAGTGCATTCTTCACTTTAATAATAGATATAGATATAGATTACAAGAAGGGAGGCTGACGGCCTTTTAAAGATTCATTGTTTCGTGAAAGATTCCATTCTACATCACAGCTGATCTCTAGTCCTGTCATCATATATAGTCACACTGCCGATCTTACTCTTTCTCCAAACCACAACAGAGGCACATCCAACCTCCTCCTGCTCTTGCGCATTAGCAATGGCGGTCATACGCGGGAAGTCATCCCTTTGTCTGGCCGCACTTCTCTCTGTATCGATCATCCTTGCTTGCCCGGCCATGGCAGAGCTGGGGAACCAGACCGGGCAGGTGACCGTCTTCTGGGGTCGGCACAAGGACGAGGGCTCCCTGCGCGAGGCCTGCGACTCCGGCATGTACACCGGCGTCATCATGTCCTTCCTCAACGTCCACGGCCATGGAAGGTACCACCTCGACCTCTCAGGCCACGAACTCGCTGGCATCGGCGACGACGTCAAGCACTGCCAGTCCGTCGGCGTCCCCGTCTCCCTCTCAATCCGAGGTAACTACTCGCTCCCTAGCAACCAGTCCGGCGAGTCCGCACTGGACCTCTCCGACCACATCTGGAACGCCTACCTCGCCGGCTTCCGCAAGGGCATGCGCCGCCCCTTCGGCGATGCCAAGCTCGACGGCGTTGACCTTTTCCTCGAGCGAGGAACCCCGGCGAAGAACTACGGCGTGCTTGCCAGGGAGCTCGCCAAGCGCAACATGGGCGGCGGGAACCGGAAGCCCATCCAGCTCACGGCGACACTGCCCTGTTCCTTCACGAACAACCCCATCGACGGAGATGTGCCGATCACCAGGGGGATCTACGAGCGCATCCACGTCCGGTTCTTCGACAACGATGGGCACGCTGACTGCAACGCATACAGCGAGGAGGTGTGGGATAGCTGGACGGCGGCGTACCCGTCCAGCCGGATCTTCCTTGGTCTGCCTGCATCGCCGGAGGCGGCGAAGGAAGGCTACCTGTACCCCAAAAGCCTCTACTATGGTGTGCTCCCGGCGGTGCAGAAGGCGGCTAACTATGGCGGTGTCATGCTCTGGGATCGGTACTACGATGAACGCAGCAACTACAGCAGCTATGTCAAAAGGTGGGCTTGAGACTACATAGCATTGAACACACTACCAACATGGTGCTGGATGCTCTGCATCTATTTCTATATACTCCCTTAGTTCCAAATTATAAGGCATTCCAACTTTCTTGGAAGGTCAAACCATTTTGTATTTGACCAAAATTATAGATAGAATCACAAATATTTATGGCACCGAATAGATATACTATAAAAATATATTTAATGAAGAAACTAATTGTACTTATTTGATACTCCCTCCGTTCCAAATTATAAGTCATTCCAACTTTCTTGGAGAGTCAAAGCATCTCAAGTTTGACCAAATTTATACAATAAAGTGCTAACATTCATGATATCAAATAGGTACCATTAGTTTCTTCATTAAATATATTTTCATAGTATATCTATTCGGTGCTATAAACTTTTATGATTTTCTCTATAATTTTGGTCAAACATAAAATGGTTTGACTCTCCAAGAAAGTTGGAATGACTTATAATTTGGAACGGAGGGAGTATCATTTTGGTATTATGAATGTTAATGTTTTATTGTATAAATTTGATCAAACTTGAGATGCTTTGACTCTATAAGAAAGTTGAAATGACTTATAATTTGGAATGGAGGGAGTACTAAATAAATAACCTCACACAGCCTGTATACAGTCCTGTTGTCCGTCACTTTGGGGTGTCTCATCAACCAAAACTTTCTATGTACTGCTACCGTGCACTTATATCTAGAAAAGCCAAAACGATCTAAAATTTGGAACAAAGGTAATATCTTATAATGACTGTGTAGTGCTACCGTGCACTTTATATGTTATATTGATTATACTGCAAGTGCGATATATGCATTTGTTGCATCAATTGTTGGGCCCAAAACTTTCTTTTGTTACCGGTTTCTCAAGTTCAAGTTATTTATGTTAATAACTGTACTGCTAGCATAGCACTTTGCGAGTAATTCAGTTACCTGCAGCTTGTAAAGTTGCAAATTTCTAATGCTGCGTGTAAGCTTTCCCTTAGTCCCGGTGCTGGTGGCCTCCATTTTGTTGACGTACACAAATGAGTAGTTGTCGTTTTGCCCCGCATGCGGAAGACAAGTCGGAAAATAATTAGAAAAGTGACTTAGCTTGATTCATGGATGATTGTTGATGAAGCTGTGGCAGTCGTCGATAAAGCCGCGACGGTTGTTTGATGAAGCCGATTAGTTGGAGTCAATTCGGACTAGTTGTCGACGGTGTGAGGCCCACATCCGACTAGTTTTCTAGTCAAGATGAGTAGTCGAGGTAGTTGTCGGCAGGTCGCCGAGCGCCCTCACGAAGTTGAAGTAGTCATCGGCAAGCATCACGACGTAGTCGAAGTAGTCGTTGATGAGTCGCCCGTCGAATTAGTCGAGAAGAGTAGTCGAAGTAGTCGTCCTCGACTAGTAGTCGTCCGTTCTCAACTAGTTTTCTAGTCGAGAAAAGTAGTCGAAGTAGTCATTGACGGGTCGCCGAGCGTCCTCGCGAAGTCGAAGTAGTCATTCACGAGGTAGTATGCGTACTCCTCTTGATACGAAGCCTTCTGATAGCCTTCTTTGAGTGCACGTAGCTGGTTTACAACAAATTGACGTCACGCAGGAGCATAACAGCGGAGAAGGTGATGCTCCTTTCTCCTTCTCGAAGTCCGTGTAGTAATTTTGCCCGAGTTGAATCCTTCAGCCACTGAAATAGGCAGTATCTCAATATTCTGCCTTATCTTGATACTTGCGCTGCGTCCTTCTGAATTTTTCTTGATGCCGATTCTCCTTTGACTTGATGGACAGCAGAACAGCTGCCCTCAACACTTCAGTGTGGAATTTGGCATCTTTGACTCGGACAATATTGCATCAGGCATCGCGAGCTATGGTAAGCGGCGCGTCGCATGCTCAGTAACCTCGACCCCAAGACGGAAAAAAGATTATTGTCATCGATTCCGTCTCGAAAACCAAAGTAGCAACGCGTCGGTAGACAACGGCGCAGTGCCCTGGCGCTGATTGTTGTAAAGGTAGGATTTCGGCGACTTTAATTTGAAGCACATTGAGTGCGCCCACTATGCAGTGACGAGTAGATTGATTTTGGAGTTGGGTCCTTAAAGTTCGCCTGATGATCTCAACGATCATCCCTACCTGACGCGTCAGATGTTGGTGTTTTATACCTGGCAACCTATCGAGGAGGTACCTGAGGTAGTAGATTGATTGGTGGGTAATCGCCAGACTTGGAACTTGAAGGTAAAAGCGCAGATACAAGACACAGATTTATACAGGTTTGGGCTACTAGAGTAGCGTAATACCCTACGTCCTGTTTGTTGGAAGTATGCCCTAGAGGCAATCATAGAGATAATGATATTCCATTTGTATCCATGATTTATATTGTGTTCCTTGAATATCCATTAAAAGCTACTTGAATTGATTTGCAATTATGTGAATGTATGTGAAACTCTTTACTTGTATGGTTATTCTAAAGTTGTCCCTAGTCGAAGTTCATGTGAGGACACGCATGAATATTAGACTAGCACATGTATTAGTTGATGACTATGTTTCACAAGTCATGGACATGGAGATGTTAAACTAATAATGTGGGCACATGTGGAGACATGTGCTAGGACTGACCCAACACGAGAAGTAGTTCTCTCTTTACACAATATGTACGCTTTGTCCTTAGACCTGAGATTGTCGCATGTACTCAAGATGTGGATCGACTTACTTAGGGGCTATCAAACGCTACACCGTGACACTACACCGTGACAGGGTAGTTAAAAAGGTAGTTTTCGAGTTTGTCAAGAAGCATGCTGTGAGACATGGTCAGTCAAGATTGAATTTTCCCCTCTCTCATTGAGAGTGATATCTCTGGGCCCCTCGAGTGATCGGATTCGAAAATGCATGGCCATGCTACGTACGGTTAAGAGTTAACCTACAAAGGGATTCCGAATCACAGGATCAAGAAAGAGCGGTCGGCTTGAAGCTAGACCAAATATCGTGAGGCAAAGGGAATAGCATGTATATAATGTTGTGATGGTTCATCTGATATGATCTTCGTGTGCGTATAGGAGTTGGCACGTCTTGCTAGAGGCCGCTACCGACTAATGGGCCGAGTAGGAGTACTCAGGCCATGTCTATACGTATCCGAACCCATAGGGTCACACACTTAAGGGGCTGGAAGCCCAATTCAGATGTGATCCGAGTTGGATTAGGTTTTGAAGTACTAATGGGCCTCGGACCCAGAGGCCCGTTAGGAACCTCTATAAATAGAGGGGTGGGGGCGCCCTAGGGTTTGTATCTTTTTGGCGAAACAAATTTGCCGCGCGTCCCACGCCCTCGCCTGTTGCAACTCACGGATCTAGCAGTCCGGCTTTCGACGCTTCCTCCGTGCACGTGTGGATACCTTGGAGGTGTTGCGCCTGCAGCACTTGGACGAGCCGCTGACGAGCCACAACGAGCTGACGACGAGCCGCGACACGAGAACGACCTTGCTGCGCGTGGACGAGTTGCTGAGGTGCCGCTCGACGTCGACGTGATCGACTATGTTCGACTACGCTGATCGTCTTCGCTGCCCCGACGCGATTCTACATCTTCCGCACCAGTGCGTCGAGTGGTAATCTCGTGATCCATATACGGCAGTTTTCCTGGTTTACGCGGTAGAAATTTTTGATTTGCGCTAGCGTAGCCTACCTCGTAGTCCAACACTGTTTGGGGTGTTGTATATTGCGCCCTGAGCTTTGGTGTTGTGGTGTGAGGATTTCGTCCTCTGTTCTGAGCTGAGGTGCCAATCTCGGTACCCCTGCCTTCCTTTATATACTCCAGAGGGTAGGATTACTAGTCGGTTACAAGGAGTCCTAGTAGGATTACACGGTATGACTCCTAGTAGGATTACAGGGGAATCCTAGTAGGAGTTTGTCTTCTTCGTTCCTTGTGGGTACTAGGGATCTATCCCCGGCAAGAGATGGATCATACAA
Source organism: Setaria italica (assembly GCF_000263155.2). Lineage (NCBI taxonomy): Eukaryota > Viridiplantae > Streptophyta > Magnoliopsida > Poales > Poaceae > Setaria > Setaria italica. The sequence continues at coordinate 21,664,757 of NC_028457.1, forward strand.
AAAGAGTCTATACACCATCCACCATATCCACCATCCACACACATGCACATCTTGATCAGGTTGTATGACTTGCTTCTCCAAAGGATCCAGTCTTTGACTTAGCAATACATGAGAAACAAGTATGCCTTCATCTTTCCTACCTACACTCCACATATAAGCCTATTAGGAGTAGGTTGTGAAAGAAAGGCAATCCTATGCCTTGGTAAGGAATCATACACATTGAGCGATCCAAGAGTATCATTTGAGGAACTTTGACTATTTTTGAAAAACTTTGCAAAACCTTCGGATTGATAGCTGATCAAGGGATGAGTCAATGGTGCTCTACAAAACCGTTCTATCTCTCAAGCACCCAAGATAAGGTGGGAGTAAGGTAAGAGGTAAGATCAATGCCAACCTTTTCAATTCTTGGTAGAATATTTTGTTGTAGTCATGGCATAAGTTAGGAATACAACATAGTAGCAACTCCTGATCAACCAACCTAAGTCTTAACATTTGCTCGAGATGAGCAAAGGGCTAGCTTGGGGGAGTTGTTATCGGTCATTAAGTATCAAATATGACCATCAATATGCTTAAGAATAAAGGAGGATTGACATTTCTTACATGCATATTTAGTTAAGAATAATGTAGTTCCACATGTCCTTGGAGAACATTTGGTTGAAGGTGAATAAGCACAAAAGGAAGGAGAAAACACACTTCCATGGTGAAGAAACACAACTCCAACCAATGAGAGATGGCCACATGGCCAGCACATGGATTGAAGGGCTCACAAACAACCTCAAACCACCTCAACTCCACGTCAACACCGAGCACTGCCTTCTGGACCCACATGTCAGACTACCAGGTAAGGGCGGTTGCGATGGGGGCCACCAGGGGTTTAGCCGAACCCTTTGATCGGCCGAACCGCCTTTGGCTCCCCTCGTGATTTGCTTCCACGTTGCGGCGGTTGGTGGCTTCCCTATGTCGGTTAGGGGTGGTACCCTGAATATTCCCTTGTGTAACCACCTCTATGAGCTATAAATAGAGGGGTAGGCTCTCACTTCCAATACACACCACATGTTGAATCACTCTTTCCCTCATAGTTTCCAAGTTAGTAGAGTTAGGCTAGAGTAGCTCTACTTTAGGGTTCCAGGTCTTCTTGGAGTTCAGAGTATGGATCTTTTATCTTGTACTCCTAGGTTGACTTTATTCTATTTAAAGTATTCATCTTCTTTATATAGTATTGTGCTTGGTTCTTATACACACGAGTCAGTCTTATATCCTTGCTATGTTGATATGCTAGGCTTATATGCTCGTATGCTAGTCGTATACCCTTCCTATCGTAGTATAGGTTTATATGCTCTCATGTGTGCCTTTAGACCATGCTATAGTACATACTTTGTGTGTGTTGGTATTTCTTAACATTCACGAATAAATCCGAAAGTGCACGGATATACCGTTGTAGCACTTCACTCAGAGAGTATTCAGGGTATCGTATTTTCTCAGGGAACATGAGTGTAAAGTTCTTCTAGCTAGTTTAACCCAAAGACGACAAAAGGAAGAATGGCCTGGGTAGAGAGGTTGTCTAAATATGGAGATCATGGAAGGATAAACTTGGCTACTAAACGCTTACTTCAAAGCACTGATTTACACCTGGTCTGCCAAGTGCCTACGGCCTTTAGCCCTACGCTGAAGTTGAATGTGGAGGGATACAAAGGGTGGATAGGGCTGTCACCACCTACCGCCTACCTCTTAGACCATGGGGAAAGATAGCAAACAAAGGTAACCTCTAGCCTAGACACCACGTCTATACTATCGATTACTACTTTAGTGTTGTACAGGATTATCCGTCTTTATCAGGAGTCCTCTACGAGAGCATCCGCCACAAGGACGAACAGTGAACCCGCAAGCGAATAATAATGAAAGTGTAACCTTACCAAGGAACTCACCACCATAGACGAACTGTGAAACTTACTCAAGTGGATCATATCCAACGAGGTACAAGCCGAGAAAGATCGCCGACAAACCCGGGACTCCTCCTCCAGACTACATCCTCACTCACTCCCTATCCTAGGCTACCGAAGTAGCTCTTGTGGTAGAGTACGTCTCTTCTCTTGTGTGCCTTGGTGTGTGTTGATAGTTGTTAAGTACCAAATATGACCGTCAATATACTCAAGAATAAAGGAGGATTGACATTTCTTACACGCATATTTAGTTTGGAATAATGTAGTTTCACTTGTCATTGGAGAATATTTGGTTGCAGGTGAAATAGCACAAAAGGATGAAGCACACTCCTATTACAAAGAAACACAACTCCAACCAATTGGAGCTTGCCACGTGTGCATCCCATGGATTGAAGGGCCCACAAACTGCCACAACCACCTCAATCCACCGGATAATGCACACAACCGTCATTGGGACCGACATGTCAGACTACCACACGAAGGAGGTTGCAAGAGAGGCCACCAGGGGTTCAACCGAACTGCCTCTGGCTCCTCTACTGATCAGCTTCCACGTGGTGATAGTTGACACCTTCCCTACGTCGGTTATAGGAGATTCCCCGAATATTCCTCGTGTAAACTGCCTCTATGAGCCTATAAATATGAGGTAGGGGCTCCATTCTAGGACACACACCACAAGTAAATCATTCTCCCCCTCTTAGTTTCCAAGTTAGTGGAGTTAGGCTAGAGTAGCTCTTCTTCAGGTTCCAGGTCTCCTTGGAGTCTAGGGTGTGGATCTTGTATCTTACATTCCTAGGTTGACTTTATTCTATTCAAAGTATTCATCTTCTTTATATAGTGTTGTGCTTGGTTCTTCAATGCATGAGTTAGATTTATACCCTTGCTATGCTGATGTGCTAGGCTTATATGATCATATGCTAGTCGTATACGCTTGTTATCATAGTATAGGCTTATATACTCTCATGTATGCCTTGAGACCATGCTTCAGTACTACTCTGTGTGCGTACATACCTTGTGTAGCTTAGTTGATCTATGCTACGACATCGGTTCAATGGCCATGCTTATGGCAGCTTCATCCCTTGTCACAATAGCTCAGGTCGGCTGGAGTGTTGTTAACAATACAAGCATGGTGCTTGGATTGCTTAGCTTCATTGGATATGAGTTTGCCCCATGGGTTGCTAGCGGTAGGCGACATGTGGTGATAGCCCTGTCTGTCCTTCATAATCCTCCATGTACGGGTACGCTGTAGGAGTTCAAAAATTAGTAGTAACTTTGCCGGGTGGAACCGGTACGGGTACTGTATCCCCATGTGTGCCTGGGTGCGTAGGCCTGAGTCCTATGCAATGTGTATGTATGTTATGCTTGTATGATCTGTGCAGTATATAGGAACTACATACAAACCTAGAGCTAACGCTTAGTCCTTCTCCCTAGCTTAGTTATCTTGAGATGATTCCTGTGTGTCACACTACATATCTATCATTATCTTACCCCTGCCTTGAGTATTGTCTTTATCCATCTATGGTATACTCATATGCATAGTAAACTCTTTTGATCTACCTGCCTTCCTTTGGAAAATATGATACCCTTGGGAATACTCTTGGGTACCTTTAGGAACATTCTGGGGTGCAATGCTGCAAGTATAGTCTTCCGCGCAGGCGCACGTGCCAAGGCTCGCTCCCATGACGACTAGCTAGCTGCTGTGTGACGCATGGCCCACCTAGCCTCCCGCTGCCTGGCGTGCACGGCAGCTGTCGCTGCCTCTGGTGGTTTGCAGGTGGGCTTGCCCTACCCCCTGCATGGTTGCATGCAGTGCATGCTACTGCAGAGGGTCGGCTGGTGGCTGGGTCCCCTAAGCATTGACTTGCACCAGCAATCGCGCCCGCTCAAGGGTGCTGCGCTGCTATGTTGTGGGTCTGCCTGCTGCGGGGCCCACGATGGTGACGGGTTATAGGGGTGCTGACGTCAGCATGACGTCAACACCTCAAATTATTTTATGTATTTATATTTCTTCATATGAACTCCAATTTAGAAAAATGGTATATGTATGTTGATCATCTCGGCGAGCCCTTCGTAATGGTGCAATCCATATGAGTATTTGAGGTTGTTTGTAATAATGATATTTCTTGCATATTTCCTTAATATGTATGATAAATCACCTGCATACAAATATTCACCAACACTTGTAGAAATAATTAGTAGTAAACTCCTATCACTATGTTGGTGCTTATTTTATAATCTTTAATATATTTTTAGGCAGGAATTCACGGTCAGATTTTGGTAATAAGGACTATCAACACCACCCCCACACTTAGCCCTTTGCTTGTCCTCGAGTAAAGGTTGAGGGACTAAGGTGGAGCATCTCCTCAATTGGTGTGATGCCTGCATATAAGTTATTCCAAGCCTCACCTGTACTTGTTAACTTTGAAGTGTCTACCACGCCATCTTGGGTGGTTGACGAATGGAATTGACTAGAATCAAGTCGCGCTTACTTCTCCTACTTAGATAACTTGTTTCTTTTTGAAAGATTTTCAAAACAAAATATTACCTTGCTCCTCGAATGATTCTCTCAGATCGCTCATAGTGTATGGTTCCTTACCAAGGTATTGGTTTGCCTCTTTTATTCCTACTTTTATTAACGCATTTTGTGGAGCCCTAGGTAAGGGATGAAAAGTAAGCATACTTGTATTACATATATTGCAAAGTCAAAAACTGGATCCAAGGAGAAAACAAGTCATACAATCAAATCAAGATGTGCATTTGTGTGAATATATGGATGGTGGATGGAAGATGTATGGAAACTCTCTTTTTATATGATCTCTCTTCCTTTTGAACTATTTTGAGAACATGGCTATCTTTCTTTTTCATGTCCTTGGACCTTCATGTGTCCAACTCTTTTTTTTTCTATACTTGGACCTTCATATGTCCACATTTTTTTTCTATACTGGGACCTTCATGTGTCCATATATTTTTTTCGATAGCCCATGTATCTTTCTTTGTAACGATAACTGGAGAGAGAGATCAACATTTATAGTGGAGCATTTACTTTGTGGAATGGATGGATGGATGGATGGATGGGTGAAATGTTGCCAACTCCCAATGTAAAAGTTTAGCATATATAAGTGGTGTGTACGTGATCTTGATCATGAAAGTATGAAATGAATCTCTCAAGGGTCACATACAATTTGACAAAGCTCAATGCAAAAACAAGTAGCATATGTATAAGGTTTTCAATGAGATCAGCATATGTCTTTGGTAGGAATTTATCATATCATTGAGGAGCCAAGCTATTTTTTTTGCAAGATAAAATTCCCAAGTACTTTCCTAGAAGAAGTAAGGTTTCTTTCATCATACCATATCTCATTCATCAACTACTTAGATGGCATGCTTTCCCTATGATAAATTGTTCACAAGTGACACGAATATAAGCGAGGAATAAAGAATATGCAAGCCAACCATAGAAAGGCATGTTCAAAATGAGGATATTGGCAAGGTTCATTGAGTTTAATTTTTATGAAGGAAGATAAAATTTGTGTAAACTCAAGAATTTAGGGAGTTTGAGGGTTGTTTTGAACAAACGTTCATTTAAGAGGAAGAAGAGGGAATTGGGTGCTGCTCTATAGCCCATTTGTCCTGTGTTTCGGTGTGCTGGAACATCCGATGTTTGGGCAACATGCTGGTGGGAGGTCTCGAATAAGGTTGCACTTGGCAAGCTTGAGAGATCTTCCACACACTTATTCTTGTACCTATTTTTATTCAACAAAACAAAGGTGGAAACAAGCAAGGACTTTGGCAGTTTAAACTCCAGGGAGTCTAAATTTTATTGAATCGAGGCGCATGAAGTGTTTTGAAGCGTCTGAACATCTTTTTATTATTTTTTTCATTTTTTAATTATTTTTCTTTTCTTTTTATCATGGCAAAATTGGGCATGATGAGTAACTTAGCATGGTGGAAATATGGGAAAAGGATGTATGAGGTTTTGGGATACTTGCCTGATAGATCTTCCCAAGCTCAGAACAAAATGCAAGAGTTACAAGTGTGAAAGTGCATTTAGCCCCCTAAGTGGAAAATGGTGTTCATGACATGCATGATTAAGGGACTAATGACTTTATTGAGTGATTGACAGGTTTAAATTCTAAAGAAGTGCAAAGGTGTAAGAAAATAACCCCAATTTCAATTGAAGAACAGTGTTGAGCTTAAAAGAAGACTTTTCTATAATTTCTAATTTTGAATTTGAGTAATGAACACCGTACTATAAAGGGGGGTATGGATGGATAGCTTGAAGATGTTAAAATGCTTAATTGAGATGCTAACTACCCATGAGAGACACACTTCACTCACTTGCACGCTTGTTTTCTCACAATTTGTGTGAGTGTCGAAAGTTCCAACACCGGCAGGAAATTTTCAGAAACTTCCGACCGGGGATGCTCAATGGATTTAATTTAACAGTGTTGGAAGTGTCAATAATATGCACCAAAGTTTCTTATAACTTCCAAGAAGAGGTTCCCAACCATTTTAGTTTAACTGTGTTGGAAGTTTCGGCCCTGTATCGGAAGTTCCGACAAGCACATAACAACACTATAACGGCTAGGTTTTGGGGCTCAGGTATAAATACCCCCCCTCAGCCCCACCTTCATTGCTGCTGACCTACCTCGAGCCAAAACACCTCTAGAGCATTCAATACTCCTCCTCCACTCCCCTTTGAGCTAAATCCTTGAGAGTTTGAGCTAGGGATTGGGTGAGAGCAAGATTGGAGGTGTGAGACTTGAAGCTTTGAGTGTGAGGTTCAACAAGTTCATCTCAAGAGCACTTGAAGTATCTTCGGCCTTTGATTCGCGTTTGTTACTCTTGAAGCTTGGTTTTAGATGGTTAGGCGTCGCCCGTTTGAGCGCCCTCTTTGTGTGGTGTGCCCGGGAACGTTTGTATCACCTCATCCTTCATGGATTCATAGTAAGTAACTTAATCTTCCTTTATGGTTGATTGAGAGAGGTAAAGGGTTAGTGAGGACCTAGCCCTTTGTGAGCTCCTCAATAGAGACGTAGCTTCCTTTGTGAAAGTGAACTTCGGTAAACAAATCCTTGTCTCATGTGCTTATTGTTTTCCTTGAGTTCACTTTAACCTAGAAGCTTCATTTGAGCCGATCTATAAATTTGTGAAGTTCCTTGCATATCTATCACTTGCAGTAGTCTCTACTCATCATTTATAATCTTTTGATTCAAACAGAATTGGTAGATTCAAGTTTTATTTTGAATTTCGTTCAACTCATTTCCTGCTGTTGGAAGTTCCGCCCATGTACCGGAAGTTTCGATCCATCGGAAGTTCCGGCACAGTGTCGGAAGTTCTGATGTATCTAATACCACTGCGAGTTTTTAAGGAAATTTTTAAAGTGAGCCTATTCACCCCCTCTAGGCATCAGAAGATCCTTTTAATTGGTATTAGAGCCTAATTTCTTGATTAAGGTTTAACCGCTAAGAGATTTAAGATGTCTCATAGTGGGGATGGACTTGCCGCCGTCGAAGAAGCCGCCGCTCGAGCCGTTGCCGTTGTTGGTGCTACTCCAAGCTTTGGAGGAGGTTCCGTGGACCCCTTTGCTCAGCCTCCAAGGAGTCGACCAGCCTCTGTACAAATAGCGAGCTCAAGTGATGACTCGAGCTCAAATGAATAACTTGAGGGTGAGGACTTGGAGGCTAAGAAAAGAAGAAAAGAGAAGATGAACGCCAAGATCGAGAAGAGGGCGACCAAGTTGATGAAGAAGAAGATCAAGGAAGAAAGAGACAATCCTTTCTTCGAGTTTCATTAAGTTCCTCCTAACTACTCAAATGCATCATCTCAATATCCTTCTTCTCAATTTCAATCCATCCACTTGGAAAAACCTCCTTACTTTGATGGAACGGATTATCCCAAGTGGTCATATGACATGAAAATGCATCTCTATGGGCTTCACCCTTATATTTGGGAAGTTGTGGTTGTAGGTGTGACTCCACCCAAGAATGGTATACCAACGGCTGAGCAAGCTCAAGATTACTTCCGCAATGCACAAGTCGTAAGGGTCATCACCAGCTCTCTTTGTGCTCAAGAGTTCAACAAGGTCCGCTCCGTTGAAGTTGCCAAGGTGATTTGGGACACACTAAAGGAGGCACATGAGGGGACCGATCAAGTTACAGAAGGGAAGATGGACTTAATTCATGGAGAGCTAGAGGACTTCATCATGCTTGAGGAAGAAACCGTGAGGCAAATGTTTGATAGACTAATGTTGCTTGTGTCAGACATTAGATCTCTTGGAAGTACGGATTGGGATGATCATAAAGTCACTAAGAAGATGCTTATATCTTTCACTCCAATAAACCCCACTCTTGCCACCATGATTAGAAGAGATCCATGCTTCAAGACAAATACACCCAATTAACTTCTTAGAGAAATATTGCATCAAGAATTGGTTTAGAGAGATGTGCCAAATCTCTTAGCTTGAGGATGAACAAGAGTGTGGCTCTCAATGCTAGCTCAAGTGTCAAAGTTGAGTCATGTTCCAAAGCTCTCAAGTCAAAGAAGGAAGACTCAAGTGATGAAGGAAGCACCGATGAAGAAACCGCATTTGCCATAAGAAACTATTAGAAGTTTTTGAAGAAGAAAGCTTTCAAGAAGAATGGTGATGATAGGAGGAAGACATCACAAAAAAGATGCTATGAGTGCAAGAAAGTTGGTCATTTCATTGCCGATTGTCCTCAGAAGAAAAACAAGGAAATGGAGGAGAAGAGATACAAGGAGAAGAGCAGACTACAAGAAGAAATATCAAGGTCAAGCTCATGTTGGTCAAGAATGGGATTCTAGTGATGAAGAGTACAATAAAGAATGTATGGAAACTCTAGTCATACTCAAGCCTCCTACAATAACTAGACTCTTCAACAACACCTCTGACAATGAAGATGACACTACTTTTTGTCTCATGGCAAAAGGGACCAAGGTACTAGATGCTACATCCTCCTCTCTCTCCTCCTATATATCTAGTGATGTTCAAAATGAGTTGGAGGATGAGGAAGAAAAGCATAAAGCCAACATGATAAAAGAATTTGGAAAGAAAGGCTATAAGGAAATTAAAAAGCTTTTGGAGAAATTATAGAAAAAGGAGGAGTCTCTCAATAGGCAAGAAGACTTTCTCATCCTTGAAAAGGAGAGAAACCTTGCTTTAGAGAAGGCTTTTGCCGAGGAAAAGGCTAAGGGTGAAAAATTGGCTATTGACTTGTCTGTAGCTAATGATTCAAATGAGAGTATGTCAAAGGAGCACACTTTGGCAAATGAATCTCTAGCTTCTCTAAAGGTCACACTTAGTAAACTTCAAGAAAACTTCTCATGGTTAACATTCAAATTCAAAGATCTTGAAGTTAACTATAGTGCTCTTTGGGAAAGTACCAAAGCCAATTCCAAGGTAAATCTTAACTCTAATGCCTCCACTAGTGAAGGTTGCTCAAGATGCTATAAAATTGATGTAAATGTTTGTGTTGCTAACATTGCTAAGCTAGAAGAATCAATCAAGGCAAAGGATGTTCAAATTAAAAGATTGAACATGTTAGTGACACAAGGTTATGAAGGTAATGCCAAGCCCGAGTCTAAGATCAAGTATAAGGATGGGAGTCATCCTAGGCACATGAATGAGCTTGGACACTACAAAGGAAGCAAGGTAAATGACCGGAAGTTGGTGAATGGTAAGGAGGTCCTCATGTTCAACAAAGGTGCAAACCTTGGTGACTTGATGGACATGGCACATGGTGTAACAAAGACCAACACAACTCAAGTCAAGACAACGGTCAAAGCAACTACCAAGGTAAACATTATGGAGAAATCTATAACCAAGTCAAAGGACAAGATGGTTGCACATGAGCCCTCACCAAGCTACAACACCGACTACATGGTTACAATGGACCACAATGGTAAAATGGTGGTCAAGTATATTGGTGCCTACACGAAAAAGACTATCTTTAGAAGTGTGTGGGTTCCAAAGATATATCCATCTAACTAACAAGGACCCAAATATTTTTGGGTACCTAAATTTCAAGCTAAACTTGTTTTGTAGGCCTACTCCTCCGGTGGCACCGCATGGTTGCTTTTTAGTGTATGTTCAAATCATATGACCGGGGAGAAGGAGATATTTTCATACCTAGAGCATTATGACACACCTAAAGAAAGTATTGTCTATGGAGACAATATCAAAGGGAATGTAATCAGAATGGGTAACATTGCTATCTGAAATGACAAAACTCTCTCTAATGTTTATTTGGTTGAATCTTTGGGATACAATTTGTTGTCCGTTTCACAACTTTGTGAGAAAGGCTACAATTATCTCTTTACTAATGAGGGTGTGACCATCTTTAAATGGGAGGATTCCTCTATAGCTTTTACGGGTCATTTGAAGGGAAAGCTTTATCTAGTTGATTTCACAATGGATAAAGTTGAGCCCGAGACTTGTTTAGTGGCAAAAACTAACTTGGGTTGGCTTTGGCATCGCCAACTAGGCCATGTTGGGATGAGGAACTTGGTCAAACTTCAAAAAGGCAATCACATCCTAACTAACAAATGTTGTCTTTGAGAAAGATAGGATATGTAGCGCATGTCAAGCCGGGAAGCAAGTTGGTGCTCCACATCCTGCCAAGAACATCATGACTACGTCAAGACCATTGAAGCTTTTACACATGGATTTATTTGGACCCATTGCTTACGTTAGCATTGGCGGTAATAAATACGATCTTGTTATTGTTGATGATTTTTCCCGTTTCACTTGGATATTCTTTTTGCATGATAAAAGTGAACCTCAAGGGATAGTCAAAAAATTTGTTCGAAGAGCTCAAAATGAATATGAGTTGAAGATCAAGAGGATAATAAGTGATAATGGCTCGGAGTTTTGAAACACCAATGTTGAAGAATTTCTTGATGAAGAAGGTGTCAAGCATGAATTGTCCGCTCCATACACTCCTAAACAAAATCTTATTGTGGAGAGGAAGAATCGAACATTGATTGAAGCCGCTAGAACCATACTTGATGAGTACAAGACCCCGGATATCTTTTGGACGGAAGTAATTAACACGGCTTGCCATGCCATCAACCACCTCTAGCTCTACAAGTGTTTGGGCAAGACACCCTATGAGATAATCACCGGTAACAAGCCCAAGGTGCATTACTTTAGAGTTTTTGGGAGTAAATGTTTTATTCTAAACAAGAAACCTAAAAGCTCCAAGTTTGCACCAAAGGTTGATGAAGGCTTTCTACTTGATTATGGTACTAACGAATATGCCTATCATGTTTTCAACAAAACCACCAGTTTTGTTGAGATTAAGATAGATGTGACTTTTGATGAATCCAATAGCTCAAATAGAGCAAGTTGACAAAAACCTTGTAGATGATGAGGAGCCACCAAGTCAATCAATCATGAGAATGGACTTGGGAGAAGTAAGACCGCGTGAAGTTGAGGCTCAAACTTCGGAAGAAAATAACAACAATAATCCTTCATCATCAACTAGAGTTGAACCACCAAGTTCTCAACAAAGATCAAGATCAAGCTCATGGCATTGATCAAGGGGGAGTACAAGGTGATGAAGCTCAAGAATATGCCCCATAAGTTTAAATTGATGATGATGGACCAATTCAACGTCAATCACAAGTGCCTTATCTAGGAATTCATCAAAGCATTCAATGGGATCATCCTGTTGACAACATCATTGGAAGTATCCAAAGAGGAGTAACTACTCGTTCACGTTTAGCAACCTTTTGTGGATGTTACTCTTTTATTTCTTCTTTGGAAACTCTCAAGGTAGATGAAGCACTTGATGATCCGGATTGGGTGATTGCCATGCAAGAAGAACTAAACAACTTCACGAGAAATGAGGTATGGAAGTTGGTTGAGAGACCAAAATAAAATGTGATTGGCACCAAGTGGGTTTTCTGCAACAAGTAAGATGAACATGGTGTGGTCACAAGAAACAAGGCAAGGTTAGTTGCACAAGGTTTCACCCAAATTGAAGGTTTGGATTTTAGTGAAACCTATGCACCCGTAGCTAGGCTTGAGCCAATTCGTATTTTACTTGCCTATGCTACTCACTATAATTTCAAGCTCTATCAAATGGATGTGAAGATTGCATTTTTGAATGGCCCCCTATCCAAGTTGGTATATATGGAACAACCACCAGGATTTGAAGATCCAAAATTTCCAAATCATGTGCACAAGCTCCATAAGGCGCTCTACGGGCTTAAGCAAGCACCTAGAGCATGGTATGAATGCCTTAAGGATTTTCATCTCAAGAACGACTTTGTAATGGGCAAAGCCGATTCTACACTCTTTACTCACAAAGTTTATAAGGATATATTTTTTTGCCAAATATGTGTCGATGACATTATATTTAGTTCTACTAATCAAAAGTTTTGTGAGGAAGTTAGTAGGATCATGACAAAGAGGTTTGAAATGTTCATGATGGGTGAATTAAAGTTCTTTCTTGGATTTGAAATCAAGCAAATGAAGGAAGGGACTTTCATATGTCAAACCAAGTACGTAAAACATATGCTCAAGAAGTTTGACATGGCCGATGCTAAACCTATCAAGACACCCATGACATTAAATGGGCATCTCAATCTTAATGAAGAAGGAAAGCTGGTTGATCAAAAGGTATATTGCTCTATGATTGGCTCTCTACTTTACCTTTGTGCATCTAGGCTGGATATTATGCTTAGTGTGTACATGTGTGCAAGATTTCAAGCCAATCCTAAGGAATGTCATTTGATGACCGTTAAGAGAATTTTGAGATATTTAGTATACACTCCTAACCTTCGCTTATGGTATCCCAAGGGCTCCACTTTTTGTTTACTTGGCTACTCTGATTCGAATTATGCCGGTTGCAAAGTAGATCAAAAGAGCACAATGAGGACTTGCCAATTCCTTGGTAGATCCTTGGTGTCTTGGAGCTCTAGAAGCAAAATTCAGTTGCTTTGTCCACCGCCAAAGTCGAATATGTGGCAGCCGGTGCGTGTTGTGCCCAACTCTTGTGGATGAAGCAAACGTTGAGTGACTTCGGTTGTGAGTTTAGCAAGATTCCACTCTTGTGTGACAAGAGTGCCCATCAAGCTAACTAACAATCTGGTGCAATACTCTCGAACAAAGCACATGGATATTAGACATCACTTCTTAAGAGATCATGAGGCTAAGGGCAATATTGCTTTATGGCTTTGCTAAGGGAACAAAAATGGATTTATTTGTGTTGAGTTTCTTCTAAAAAATCTTGGATTTTGATCCTTGGATCAAAACTTGACTCTAGTGATCATTGTTATGTAATGTTGCTTGTTGGCTGATCACTGAAGCGTCAAGTTGTCTTATATGTCCATATGCTATATATCTTGAAATCTCAATCCTTATCAATCTCAAAATCTATCATTTTGGAACTGTCTTGACTTCGTTGGAACTTCCGGTACTCCATCAGAAATTTCGAAAAACCACCGGAGTATCAGAAAAGTTCCGACCAAGGGTTCCCAAAAGAATTTTTTTTCTTTATCGGAACTTCTGACCCACCGCCGGAACTTCTGATAACTATCGGAACTTTCCAGTTTCCTCTGACAGAGGGTGCTCAGGAGATAATTTTGATTTTCTTTGAAACTTCTGACACCCCGTTGGAACTTTCGAAAGTCTGCCTGGGGTTTATATACCCGTTGAATCATCCCCCTCAAACCCTAACTCCTTTCAAACACCACCGGCGCCCTCTTTCTCTTTCCACTCCATCCCTCAAGGAGATCTCGAGTTTTAGCTGTGAAAATTTGAAGGCTTTGCTATCTTTGGATTCCCCACGCCTTGAAACCTCCGATCCATCTTGGGAATCATTCGATCCGCACGGGAAATCTTCGAGGTAATCTATTTAAAAATCTTGTCGCCCAATCTCTCAATTCCGTTGGAGTTAATCGATTTCTTTGGGGGATAGACTCTAGATATGTCTTAGAACTCATACTTGTGATATCTTTTGAATTGGTCAGCTAGATCTCAAATTCCAAGGATTTTAGATGAACTCGGGTTGTGCCATAACTTCCGACACTGGATCGGAACGTCTGACGATCGGAAGTTCTGACCCTTATGTCGGTGTTTTATACTTGGCAACCTACCGAGTGACTTCAGTTGGGAACTAGCTGTGCCTTTGGAGGTATGCTTAACGTCCTAAAGTATTGTCGCCGAAGCTTGACCTGTAAAAAGAGATGCATACATTATGTAGCATATTTGTAAAATATTGAAACTACTAAAATTTATTCAGTGATCAATATAGTATAAATGTTATGTGTCATGCTCTTGTTTCGGTCATATTTCTCCCGAGTAGTTAGCTTGTTATGTTTAGGCTCTCAGTCTCTATTTCATCGTAGCCACTGCGTGGCGAGATCTTTGTCTCTTGTACGCGTACGGGCACCGCCGTTTGCACAGCTGAGATCTTTGTCTCGTGTATGTGTGCTACCATTTAGGCATGACAGATGATCCGAGGTTTTCACGAATTAAGGCATGTTCTACTCGAGAAGATTAGTGACCTTAAGAGAAGACATTGAAAATAAGTAGTCGTCGTTGCGGCAAAAAGAGAGCGTGATTGCGCACAAGAGTTTGCTGCCCTCCAGCAAGTAGAGCGCGTGCTGTGCGCATAAGATTTGTGCCTCCTTAGGGTGTAGCCATTGTGAGCCTCCAATGTTTAGTTCATCAAACCTATGGCTATTGCCTCCAAAATTCAATGTACCAAACCCATGACGGTGCCTCCAAAACTTAGTGCACCAAACCTGTGGCCGTAGCCTCCGTAATTTTGTGTACCAAGCTTGTGACTGTCAGTCAACATGCCCCAGGAATAGTTGGCAAAGTGTAGCTCTGTAGGGTGATTCCTATTGAGATGCGTACACAAATACGTAGTCAGCGCATTGCCTTGCATGTGGAAAGCGAGCCAGAAAATAATTAGAGAAGTGACTTAGCTTGATTCGTGGATGATTGTCGATGAAGCCGTGTCAATTGTTGATGAAGCCAACTAGTCGGAGTCGATTCCAACTAGTTGTTGATTATGTGAAACCCGCCCTCGACTAAATTCTAGTCGAGATGAGTAGTTGAGGTTGTCGTTGATGAATCCGCGATGGTTGTCGGTGAAGCCGGCTAGTCGAAGTCGATTTTGACTAGTTAGTGATGGTGCAAGGTCTATCCCGACTAGTTTCTAGTCGAGAGGAGTAGTTTAAGTAGTCGTCGGTGTTAGAAGATGTGTATGTGCTATATGTGCTGTGCGTATACATGGGCCCTGGTTGTGCGCTAGGCCTAGGCCAGCTCCCTACCGTGCCCTAGATGGATTAGGATGGGCAGTCTTATCCATTGGTCGGTTGTGTTTCTATAAACCTCACCAAGGGCTGCCTATATATTTGTACATGTTGTATACCCTAATCAATCTATTATTCCATGCAATCTCTATTGCTTTCAGTCGGCGACTTGATGCAGCCGATCGTTGGTGTTGCCGCAGAGCACTTAAAGTCTTTTGGTGCCTTCTTTGGTTTGGTGTGCATGTAGCAAAGAGATTATTGGGATCTTAATGGTCTTCACGTGTGCGCGCAACACAACACCTTAATAATTATTTCTTGTGAGATGAAGCGAATCTAACTTGCCCTCTGGTCCTACGGACTGGAGATTGAGACTTTTTGTTCTCTCTCTCTAATCGGACTTGGATTGAGCTGCGGTTTTCTTTTTCGGATGCAGGGATGGAGTAGTTGACTCGGCTTCGATCTCCGCACCAAACTTGAGTTCGCATGTTGCAGATCGCTGGAGAACGACTTGGCTATGGAATTCACCAAGTTGAAAATTGGTATCGGTGGCGCTGTCGTGAACACACTCAAAATCCCACTGCAATCAAAGTCTTCGAGCTTTTGCATGTCATCATGCGAAAAGACAACATTTCCATAGGCAGCTCTGTCTTGGACTTATGCACGAACACGATGAGTAGATTGATTTTAACGATGAGGTCCTTCAAGCTTGCCCGATGATCTCAACGATCACCCCTACCTGGCGTGCCAGATATCGGTGTTTTATACCCGGCAACCTACCGAGAGGGTACCCGAGGTAGTAGATTGGTTGGTGGGGAATCGCTGGACCTGGAACTCGAAGGTAAAAGCGAGGACACAAGACACAGATTTATACAGGTTCAGGCCGCCAAAGTAGCATAATACCCTACGTCCTTTTTGGGGTGTTGTATATTACGCTCTACACGTGGGTGTTGTTTGGTGTTGAACCTCTTGGTGGTTCTGAGGGGTTCTCTATTGTCTAAAACAGCCGATCTAGGTACCCTTGTCCTCCTTTATATACTCCAGGGGGTGGGATAACTAGTCGGTTACAAGGAGGAGTCCTAGTAGGATTACATGGTTTGAGTCCTAGTAGGATTATAGGGGAATCCTAGTAGGAGTCCGTCTTCTTCCTTCCTTGCGGGTACTGGGGATCTATCCCCGACACCTTAGTCGGAAGTTCCGATGAGTTTCTAAAGTTTCTGTTTTGATTCATGTGTACCATCTCTTAGATCCATCTTAATTCCTTTGTACATCTTGTCAGATGGGTCGTGAAAAATGCATCCGGCCTGGGTGCTCATATGGATGAGAATGAGAGGATCACCTTGGATTTTCTTAAGACTAGGTACTGTTTCCCTGTGTGTGCCTGGGTGCATAGACCGAAGTCCTATACCATGTGTATATGTTATGTTTGATCTATGCAGTATATAGAAAGTACATATGAACCTAGAGCTAACTCTTAGTCCTTCTCCCTAAATTAGTTATCTTGAGATGATTTTTGCGTGTGTCACACTACTCTTCTGTCATTATCTTACCCCTGCTTTGACACTACTCTTCTGTCATTATCTTACCCCTGCTTTGAGTAGTGTCTCTATCCATCTTATGATATACTCATATACATAGTAAACTCTTTTGACCTCCCTGCTTTCCATTGGGAAATATGATACCCTTGGGAATACTCTTGGGTGAAATGCTACAATGATATATCCATGCGCTTGCGGATTTATTCGTGATCATTAAATATACCAACAACGGCGAGGTACACAGGGGTGGAGAGGAGAGGAAGAGGTTGGGGAAAGGCATGACACATGGTTCCAGGCTGTAATAGAGAGAGAAAGAGAAGAAAGAATGTGTACACAGCTTGACATGTGGGCCATTACCATGTTGTGGACCAGTTAACCGCCATGGTAGCAAAACCACCTCTAAAAATGCCAGTGATGCAAAACCACCTTAGTGGGCCATTTAAATGGTTTTGCAAAGTTAAGGAGTTAAAAACCTAATTTTATACTTGAGGGGTGATGTAATTGATCCTTAATACATTGATACATTGGAGGGTTATGTAAATTAATGACAATGCATATAGGCTAGATCTGCCTGCAGACTTTGTGGTTAGTCTCACCTTTAACATTGCAGATTTAAAGCTGTATTTGGGAGAGAAAGCTAAGCTTGAGTCGAGGATGACTCAAATGCAAGAAGGGGAGAATGATGAGGACATCAACACCAATGATACATCCACGCCGACACAAGTACCAATTTCTGGTCCTATTACTCGCGCTCGTGCTCGTCAACTCAACCATCAGGTGAGTACACTCTTTAGTTCATGTCCATCATATTTAGACCATGGAGGCATGTGCACTCTTATTTTGCTTAGGAACTAGGGAGAAGACCAAAAGGGAAAAGAATTCGTGCAGGCTAGATTGAGACTGCAGAACAACACCAACTTGTGACGGTCACCACGGTTGCATATGGACTCGGATTGGGGCGTTCAAGTACGTCATGGAATCTTTATGAACTCTATTTTTATATGAATCTAGACTCATATCCATATCTATTCTGAGGCAGCCGAAATGGTCAAATTACTACCGAGAGGTTTTTCTGTCCAAGGTGTTGCGTCGCTTTATTTTGACCCAATTATAGGGCTGTGTATCAAGTTGGGTCCATTAGGGTTAGAGAACAACCCCAACACACTTATGGTCATCCTCCCACGTTCTTATACCCCTTAGCCGCCACCAGGAACACTCGGGTTTTGTTTAGATTAAGTTTAGCTTTTGCTAGTTGCTTATAAGCACGTGTACTGGATCAGCCGCCCATCTTCTTATCTTCGGAACCCCACCATATTGGAGATTGAGTTAAAACCTTCCTTTACATTTAGTAATTTAGTACTTGTTCTACTTGTTCTTGCTAGTTCTTCGATTGCTTGCAGGACGAGTGCCCTAGTGGTCATGGTGTCACGCTCCACAAGATCGCGACAGCCATTGGAGGTGGTGTATCGGTTGCTAAGGCGCAGCGTCCTTGGAAGGCTGTAGTTGTCGGGACTACTCCCTGGACCCACGAGTAGGCCTTGGGTGGCCCACTATGGGACGTACTCGGACATGATCAGAACAAGGATGGGCGTATCCTACTCGGACTAGTCTTGTGTATTTATGGAAAACTACTCGGCACGATACCAAGTAGAACTCTGTAATAGTACCCGACTAGGACTCAGACTTGTAACCCTGCCCTCCCGGGTATATAAGGCTAGGCAGGGACCCCCCTCAAAACAGATCCCTCAGGACCAGAACATACATCAATACAAACCAACACACAGGACGTAGGGTATTACGCGATCTAGCGGCCCGAACCTGTCTAAATCGTGTTCCCTGCGTCACCATTGATTCCTTGATTCTCGACGACCCTTACCGTATAAAAGACCACCTAGGGTACCCTCTAGGCGGGTTGCCGGTCTAAAACACTGACAGCTGGCGCGCTAGGTAGGGGCACTCGTCGAGTTTCTCAGCGAGAACTCAATGGCGAAAGTCATCATCAGGCCCGTCTTCTTCATCGAAGCCGGTGCCACCTTCGTTTTCGGATCCTGGTTCTGCGTCGCCGAAGGCTCGGGATCGTTCCGACGCCAAATCATCGACTCTCAGGAGAAGAAACCAGAAGAAGCAACCAGGAAAAATCAAGATTTCAAAGTCAACAAGCCCAAGTTCGACTACGCGTCGGACTCGACTTCGCCTCGGACTACTCCAACGTCTCGCTCAAGGGTTGGGCTCCGCCGACCCCAGGCCCTGGAGTCGGGCGAGGCGGAGCCTACTTCGGGGATGGGCGAGGCGGAGCTACCCTTTCACAGGGTCGGGCTTCGCCGACCCCAGCCCTCGGGGTCGGGCGAGGCGGAGCTACCCTCCCACAGGGTCAGGCTCTCCCGACCCCAGGACTTGGGGTCGGGCGAGGCGGAACTACTCCCTCATAGGGTCGAGCTTAGTCGACCCCTCGACTCGGGGTCAGACTCGCTTCGGATTCGGCGGCCCCAGTCAACATCCAAATCAGTTTCGACTTCAAAGCGGTTCCCGCACGGGCTTCGCAACGCAACAAAAACCTATCAAGATTTTCTAGCTCGAACCCGAGTCGAACTCGGGCATGATGAAGACGTTGACTCCAACTCATCCTACTCACCAGAAATACCATTATCCGGTCCAGCCCAAGGGTTGGTAATAACTTTGACACCGCAAGGCAGATTCGTCCACTGGCCGGGACTGCGACCATCTTTTCTCAACCGCGACTACGACTCGCGCCTCATCGCCCATATAGACAACCTGCCGTACCAAGAAGGCGTTCCACTTACATCCAACCATGAAGGAAGCTATACAGAGATTGCTACATCAAGTTCAGGAAGCTACTACCCGGACAGGGAGATACTTGTTATTACTCAGAATAACAATCCGAGTACTAGCCAGAACAGAACCCCCAGGCGACTAGCACAAATCGACAACATCTCTGAAGATGAATCCACAACCGACAATGAAACTCCTGAACAGCGCAAGCAACGAAGGGCGCGCAATACTACTCGAGCTGAGCGTCGACAGTCAATGGCTACAAATATCCCTATTACAAATCTTGAACGGGCTTTCAACGCAGTTCAGGCTCAGGAGCACAATACTCCACTCGCGGCTATCGCTTCAATCAACCTTTTGATGACACTGATGCCTCAAGACAAGGATAACGCCGCCACAGCTCAACTCTTGCAGCGTGGCAATGGACTAATCGCACAACTCGCGGAGCAAGCTTACAAGCTGCTTGACAAAGAATCACCAATCCTGTCCGTTCCTCGCATTACAGAAGGAAGCAGGGGGCTGCAGATAAAAATGTCGCTCCGCGAAACAACGATGTAGTCAACCAGCCTCGGCAACACAACCAAGGTCCAAGCAAGCATAAAACTCCTACTCAACAGAAGGATGTAGGTGAAGCCAGCTGCACCAACTCGGTTAAAAGTATTCACCCTACTCGGAAGAATCGCGAGATGTCCAACATCAGCGATCTACGAGAAATCCTCAACAGTCGGCGTGAATGAGAAGTCGACAGCTACAACCACTTTCCCGCTTTCACAAACTGGGTAATGAAAACAAAATTACCCGAAAAGTTCAAGCCGACCGGCATTACCAAGTACGATGGCAAGCAAGATCCAATTCAATGGCTACGCTGTTACTCGCTAGCCATCCAAGCAGCCGGGGGTAACAACGACACCAAAGTCATTCATTTCCCCATATGCATGGAACCCGCACCACTGACCTGGCTCGAGTCACTCAAACCCAAGTCCATCGACTCTTGGGCAGACTTGACAAAAGCTTTTATCAACAACTTCGTCGGCTCCATGGCTAGACCAGGCAACAAGATTGACTTACAACAAATCAAGCAGAGAGAGGGTGAAACTCTGCGCGACTATCTACAACGATTCTTCGAAAAAAAGGCTACCATAGTAGACATCTCCGAAGCAGACATCATCGAGTGTTTCCAAAACGGACTCTACGATCGACGAACATACCAAGACTTCGGTCGCCGACGGCCAGCCGATGTCAAAGAACTCAAGCTCATGGTGCAACAGTGGGCCGATGAAGAAGACAAAGAATGCGAACGGTTCGGTTCCCACCGTAACCGCGGACGCGACAACACCCACAAGAATGACACAGATAAAACTCGTCATAACGATGCTCGGAATTCCTATCCAGGTAATCATAATCGCAAAAGGAAGACCGACAACACTGTTGCAGCAATGACCAGCTCCGGGAAAAAAGGACAGCGCCGAAACGACGATGGACCAACCTTCACGGAGCTACTCAAGAAGCAGTGCCCATGGCACCCAACCAGCAAGCACTCCGCTTTGGACTGTTACAGCATGCGCCGAGTCATGCAAGATTTACCAGCACCACCAACTCCTGAAGAGTACGCCAAAAACAGACACAAGGGCAAAAACAAAGCCCGCAACGACGAAGATGAAGACGGCGATTTCCAACCAGCCTCAAAAACCGTCAACGTCATTTTTGGTGGCATCCCTGGCACAGCATCCAAGCGAGCCAACAAACTCGTACTCAGGGAGATCATGGCCATCGAGCCGACGGACCCCACACCGCTAAAGTGGTCGGAAGTTCCAATTTCTTTCAGCAGAAAGGATCAATGGACAAAATTTTCAGAACCCGGCCGTTTCCCACTAGTCTTGGATCCAGTTGTGGCAGGTTCAAAGTTAACCAAAGTACTCATCGATGGCGGGAGCCGTCTCAACGTTATCTTCGCCAAAACATTAAGGAAAATGTGCCTCGACGTCACGGACATGCTTACTCCAACAGATTCCCCTTTCTACGGCATTGTGCCTGGAAACGTGGCCATACCATTGGGGCAAGTTGTCCTCCCAGTCACCTTCGGAACTAAAGAACATTACCGCACTGAGTACATCAGATTCGAGGTCGCTGACTTTGAGACTTCTTATCACGCCATACTCGGACGGCCGGCACTAGCCAAATTTATGGCCATACCACATTATGTGTACCTAGTACTCAAGATGCCAGGTCCCAAAGGCGAGCTCACGCTACGAGGAGATCTCTGGAGATCCTACGAGTGTGACATCGAAGCCGTGGAAATTGCTGCGACTACTCAATCTCCTAGTCCCATGCAGCAAGTCTTCACCGCTTCAAAGAAACTCCATCCAACTGAACTCGAGATCCCGGAAAACAAGTCGGGCTCCACAAAAGTGAAACCCACCAGCGAACAAGACTTCAAATCGATCAACCTCCAGACTGGAGATCCTTCCAAGACAGCCCTGATCGGAACAGGGCTGGATCCTAAATAGGAACTCGCGCTCATCAGTTTCCTTCGGGCTAACCATGATATCTTTGCTTGGAAGCCGGCCGACATGCCAGGTGTGCCCAAGGACCTGATCGAGCATTCTCTCAACGTCGACCCCAAAGCTACTCCAAAGCGGCAGCGACTACGCCGTTTCGCTCAGGACAGACGCGATGCCATCAAAAAAGAGTTAGCCAAGCTACTCGTGGCAGGATTCATCAAGGAAGTCTTCCATCCTGACTGGCTCGCCAATCCTGTGCTTGTTTGCAAGAAAAAACAATGAATGGAGAATGTGTGTCGACTACACCGACCTCAACAAACATTGCCCAAAAGATCCTTTTGGGTTGCCCAGGATCGATCAAGTGGTCGACTCCACCACTGGGTGCGCTTTGCTCTGCTTCCTCGATTGTTACTCCGGCTATCATCAGATAAGCCTCAAAGAGGAAGATCAAGCCAAAACAGCATTCATCATGCCCTTTGGAGCTTTCTGCTACAAAACAATGTCCTTCGAACTCAAGAACGCAGGAGCAACTTACCAAAGGGCTATACAGATGTGCTTCGAGAAGCAGCTTCATCGCAATGTTATTTTTAGTCTTTGAGTCATGAACATCATCTCCATCCACCAATCGAGTTATCCCCTCCTCTCTCATCTAAAGATTAGGATTCAACCCAACGGATTCACATCAGTTGGTAATCAGAGCAAGGTTGATCGGTGAGAGACTTCCAGTTCTTTGCTATTTTTAATTTCCTATAGTCTAGAAAAAGCCTAAAAAATTAATAGATTAGTTTCCCTTATTCTTAAGACCATTTGAGAAATACTGCTTAGTTAGGGCTTGTTGAGTCTTCGGCTGCATCAGTTGAGTTGAACTGCTGGTATTAGTGTCTATTCCTTTAGAGTTTTAGTTCTATCACGTTTTGGTCCCACGAGATCCACCATCACCATATACATCTTTGCTGTATTTTTGCCACCACGGATCCTTATGATATCCGATTTGGGAGAGTAAATACAATCTGAAAAGTTGAAGTTGTCTTCTTTCCAACGGATCTAACTTTGCAGCAAAATTTGTTCCGAGCGCTCCACATCTTCCTAGACATTTCTGCATGTGTTGTATTAACAAGAGTTGTTAAATCTGAATTTGAAGGGGCTATGTGCAATAGCCTTATTGTTTGGGTTATCATAGTACCAAACAAAAGATTTAGGCCCCTGCAAAACAAAACAAAAAGAAAGAAAAAGAAGAAAAAAAGCAAAAAAAAAGACAAGAGAAGGAGAAGAAAGAAGGGGCTGAATTTGTGAATCTGTTGTTTTTCTTCATGCTGTGCTAGTTGATCTTTTTTTAGTGACTACCTTTGTGCCTAGCCTCACGTCTCTAGCATGGTTTAGCCTAGGACCAGCATAGTACCGCCGTTGAACATTTACTCAACTTATTTTTGTGACTAACGTGGTGCTAGTACTTGCTTGTTTCAGCCCACCTACAGCTCCACATATTCGACTATAGCTTTATTGGTCTTATTATTGTGGCAACGATAACTTCATTCCACAGTTGCAGATTTGTTGGTTGTTGTCCCATCCTGTTGAGTAAGGTAAGAATTGGTAAGAGCTTGTGTAACAGGTTGGGAGTGAGCGTCTTGCTGTAGCTACATCCTAATAGCTGTAGGGTTTTTATTTTTTCACCTGTTTTCTTATTGCCTTTGTTCGTCTAACCATGACAGGATCAGAGGATGGTGACAATATGTCACGTTCTCCCCGCACCAAGGGCATCATACAACATTTTGAAAAGCTAGTGAAGGGGCACATAGAAGGACTTGATAATGACTTGCAGGTGACGAATGACAAGATTGGGCAATTGGAGGCCACACAGATCGGCACCAACACCATGCTTAAATGGGTGGAGGTGTCAGTTGCTCAAATTGACAAGAGTCTTGCTGCTCTTTTGAGGCGTTTTGATGAGATGCATGCTAAAATAATTGATGGGTGTGATCAAGATAACAAGAAGGATGAGCACATCGAGGAAAATTGGGACGACTATGTTGCTAATACAGAAAAAGATGACCAAGATGCTCATGATTGTCGACGGCTACGTACTAACTGTAGAGGTATGGGTGGTTACCGGCGACGTGAGGTACATAATAATGATGATGCTTTCAGTAAGATAAAATTTAAGATACCTTCTTTTCATGGTAAATATGATATTGATGCATACATTACTTGGGAGATTGCTGTTGATCAAAAGTTTGCATGTCATGAATTTCTTGAGAATACACGTGTTAGGGCTGCTACTAGTGAGTTCATTGATTTTGTTTCTGTTTGGTGGATAGAACATGGCAAGAAAAATCCTAATAACATGCCACAAACTTAGGATGCTTTGAAACAGGTTATGCAGGCTAGATTTGTTCCTTCTTACTATGCATGTGATCTGTTAAATAAGTTGCAACAATTGAGACAGGGTACTAAAAGTGTAGAGGAGTATCATTAGGAATTACAAATGGGTATGTTACGTTGTAATTTAGAGGAGGGTGACGAACTTGCTATGGCCAGATTTTTGGGCAGGTTAAATAGAGAAATTTATGACATCCTTGCTTATAATGATTATAATAACGTAACTTATTTATTTCATCTTGCTTGTAAAGATGAAAGGGAAGTGCAGGGACGATGTGCTAGCACAAAGTCTAACATTTCTGCAGGAAAATCTACATCATGGCAGCCACGCATGACTACTTCCCTAACCGGACGTGCACTTCCACCCACTCCCCCGCTAAGTTGACCAGCACCAATGCCTCCCTCCAGCGACAAACCACATGATTCTTCCAGAAATTCAGCAACCAAGTCTGTCCAGAAACCAGCCACTAGCGCCTCTTCAGTTGCATCCACGGGTAGAACAAGAGATGTTCAGTACCATCATTGCAAGGGCTATGGACATGAGCAGCGTGATTGTCCTAGCAAGTGTATTTTTGTAGTCAAAGAGGATGGTGGATATTCCTCTACTAGTGATTTTGATCAGGATACACTTGTTTTGCTTGCTGCTGACCATGGATGTAGTGAGGAACAACTAGTAGAGCAGTTTGGTGTAGAGGATGCAGAGCATTATGAGAGCTTCATTGTGCAGCATGTGCTTAGTGCACAAATGGAGAAGGTGGGGCAGAATCAGCGGCGTACAGTGTTTCAAACAAAGTGTGTCATTAAAGAGCTCTCGTGTCATTAGATCATTGATGGAGGTAGCTGCAACAACTTAGCTAGCAGTGATATGGTGGAGAAGCTTGCACTTATAACGAAACCGCACCCACATCCATATCACATTCGATGGTTGAACAACAGTGATAAGGTAAAGGTAATCAAGCTGGTACAAGTTAATTTTGCTATTGGCTCGTATCGTGATGTTGTTGAATGTGACGTTGTGCCTATGGAAGCTTGTAATATTCTACTAGGTAGACCATGGCAATTTGATACGGATTGTATGCATCATGGTAGATCAAATCAGTATTCTCTCATACACCATGATAAGAATTTTTTTCTTCATATGTCTTCTGAAGCTATTGTGCATGATGATGCCAAAACTGAGAGCAATAAAAATGCCAAATCTGTTGGTAGTAAGAAAGATGAGATAAGATTGAAAGGACATTGCTTGCTTCCTACTAAATCTGATATTAATGAATTGGTTGCTTCCAGTTCTATTGCTTATGCTTTGGTATGCAAAGATGCTTTGATTTCAATTCACGATATGCGGCATTCTTTGCCTCTTGCTGTTGCTAACATTTTGCAGGAGTATTCCGATATTTTTCCAAGTGAGATACCAATGGGGCTGCCACTGATACGAGGGATTGAGTACTAAATTGATCTTATTCCTGGCGCATCTTTGCCAAACCATGTGCCATACAGAACAAATCCAGAGGAAACAAAAGAAATTCAGCGACAAGTGCAAGAACTACTCGACAAAGGTTATATACGTGAGTCTCTTAGTCCTTGTGCTGTTCTAGTTATTTTAGTGCCTAAGAAAGATGGAACATGGCATATATGTGTTGATTGTAAAGCTATTAATAATATCACCATTCGATATTGACACCCTATTCCACGTTTAGATGATATGCTTGATGAATTGAATGGTGCTGTTGTGTTTTCCAAGGTTGTTTTGCATAGTGGGTACCACCAGATTCGAATGAAATTTGCAGATGAATGGAAAACAACTTTCAAAAGTAAGTTCGGTTTATATGAGTGGTTAGTCATGCCTTTTGGGTTAACTAATGCACCTAGTACTTTCATGAGATTAATGAACGAGGTTTTGCGTGCTTTCATTAAAAAAATTGTTGTAGTCTACTTTGATGATATATTGATTTACAACAAATCTATGGATGAATATCTTGATTACTTACGTGCTGTTTTTAATACTTTACGAGATGCATGTTTATTTTGTAACCTTGAGAAGTGCACATTTTGCACCAATTGAGTGTCTTTTCTTGGCTATGTTGTGACTCCACAGGGAATTAAAGTTGATCAAGCCAAGGTAGAAGCTATACAGGGATGGCCTGTACCAAAGACTATCACACAGGTGCGGAGTTTTCTATGACTTGCTGGTTTCTATCATCATTTTGTATAGGACTTCAGCACCATTGCTGCACCTTTGAATGAGCTTACAAAGAAGGGAGTGCCTTTTAGTTGGGGCAAAGTACAAGAGAACTCCTGCAACATGCTGAAAGATAAGTTGACACAAGCACCCCTCCTTCAACTTCCTAATTTTAATAAGACTTTTGAGCTTGAATGTGATGCTAGTGGAATTGGATTGGGTGGTGTTTTGTTACAAGAAGGCAAAGCTGTTGCATATTTTAGTGAAAAATTGAGCGGGCCTGTTCTGAATTATTCTACTTATGATAAGGAATTGTATACTCTTGTTCGCACATTAAAAACATGGCAGCATTACTTGTGGCCCAAAGAGTTTGTTTCCATTCTGATCATGAATCTTTGAAGGATCTTCGTAGTCAAGGAAAATTGAACCATAGACATGCCAAGTGGGTTGAATTTATTGAATCTTTTCCTTATGTTATTAAGCACAAGAAAGGGAAGAGAATATGATTGCTGATGCTTTGTCTAGGATATACCTTGCTGAATCAACTTGATTACAAAATCTTTGGAATAGAAAAAATTAATGACCAATATGTTCATGATGCTGATTTTAAAGATGTGTTGCTGCATTGTAAAGATGGGAAAAGGATAGAACAAATTCATTGTTAGTGTTGGGTTTGTGTTTAGAGCTAACAAGTTATGCATTTCAGCTAGCTCCGTTCGCTTGTTGTTGCTGTAGGAAGCACACGGAGATGGCTTGATGGGGCATTTTGGAGCAAAGAAAATGGAGGACATACTTGCTAGTCATTTTTTTAGCCAAAGATGAGAAGAGATGTGAAGAGATTTGTTGCTCGTTGCACAACATGTCAAAAGGCTAAGTCACAGTTAAATTCACACATTTTGTATTTGCCTCTACCTGTTCCTAGCTCCTTGGGAAGATATTTCTATGGCTTTTGTGTTAGGATTGCCAAGGACTAGGAAGGGACGTGATAGTTTGTTTGTGGTTGCTGATAGATTTTCTAAGATGGCACATTTCATGCCATGTCATAAAACTGATGATGTTACTCATATTGCTGATTTGTTCTTTTTTGAAATTGTTCATTTGCATGGTGTGCCCAACACAATTGTTTCTGATCGTGATGCTAAAGTTCTTAGTCATTTCTAGAAGACTTTATGGGAAAAATTGGGGACTAAGCTTTTGTTTTCTACAACATGTCATCCCCAAACTGAAGTTATGAATAGAACTTTGTCTACTATATTAAGGGCTATTTTAAAGAAGAACATTAAGATGTGGGAAGATTGTTTGCCTCATATTGAATTTGCTTATAATCGCTCATTGCATTCTACTAGAAAGATGTGCCCATTTCAGATTGTTTATGGTTTGTTGCCTCATACTCCTATTGGTTTAATGCCTTTGCCATCTTCTAAAAAACTAAATTTCGATGCTACTAAGCGTGCTGAATTGATGTTAAAACTCATGAAACATCTAAAGAAAACATAGAGCGTATGCATGCTAAATATAAGATTGTTGGTGATAAAGGTAGAAAGGAACTAAAGTTTCAACCTAGAGATTTAGTTTGGTTGCATTTGAGAAATGAAAGGTTTCCTGAATTGCGAAAATCTAAATTGCTGCCTTAGGCTGATGGACCGTTTAAAGTGCTAGAGAAAATTAATGACAATGCATATAGGCTAGATCTACTTGCAGCCTTTGGGTTTAGTCCCACCTTTAACATTACAGATTTAAATCTGTATTTGGGAGAGGAAGCTAAGCTTGGGTCGAGGACAACTTAAATGCAAGAAGGGGAGGATGATGAGGACATCAACACCAACGATACATCCACGCTAACACAAGTACTAATTTCTAGTCCTATTACTCGCGCTCGTGCTCGTTAATTCAACCATCAGGTGAGTACACTCTTGAGTTCATGTCCATCATATTTGGACCATGGAGGCACATGCACTCGTATTTTGCTTAGAAACCAGGAGAAGACCTAAAGGGAAAAGGATTAACGCAGGCTGGATTCGGATAATACGGACTCGGGTTGGGGCATTCAAGTACTTCATGGAATCCTTATAAAGTCTATTTTCATATGGATCTAGACTCATATCCATATCTATTATGAGGCAGCCTCAATGATCCAATTATTTCCAAGAGGTTTTTCTATCCAAGGTGCTGCATCGCCTTATTTTGGCCCAATGGGCCGCGTATCAATTTGGGTGCATTAGGGATGCTGAAAGGATCTAGTATGTCGAATAGAGGTGGGGAGAATAGTCGAACCTGAAAATTTTTCATAACTTCGAACAAGTTTATCAGCAACTTCTGGAGTTTTCAGAGAGTGTTCTAGAAATTCCGCAACTACGACCTTATGTAAGACTTTCTCAAATGTAAATGCCGAATATAGGTTAAGCAACAGGATATTCTAGGCCTTTGACGCAAGATAGAACAGTTGGAAACCTTCTAGAAAAGTAGATCGAGCACAAACCCTAGAAATATGTTCTATGCCTGAATATGAATAAAATTAAGAAGAATAAGCACAAGAGACACAAGGATTTGTTTACCGGAGTTCAGCTTCACACCTTGAAGCCTACGTCTCCATTGAGGACCCACAAAGGGTGCGCTTTTCACACCTAAACCACTTTCCTCATTCTAGCAACCACAAACATCAAGTTAGAGTCACTTACTCAATCGTCGGGGTAATACAAACTTCTTGCAGGCAGCCATAACCTTGGATGCTCCACGAGCAACGCCTAGCCGGCTAGGAGCTTGAAGCTCCAAGAGTAACAAATGTGAAATTATCGGCTTGACGAAGAACAAGATGCTCAAGAGATGGAAAAACAGCTTACTAGCACTGTCTCTTACCCTTCCCTTGAATCCCTCCTTAAATCCTTACTAAATCTCACCAAGAATGCCAAGGGGAGTAAAGAGGGGGGCTTGAATGCTATTCAGAAGCTCAACACGAAATTAGGTCAAGAGAGTGATTGTGGGAGGGGGTGAGGGGTATTTATACCCCTTCACCCCGAAACTAGCTATTGGGGGTTAAGTTACGGAGTTCTCCGGAAACTTTGGAACCCCCGGATACTTCTGGAACAATTTCCGGAAATCTCTGGACCTCCAAAATTTTCTAGAATATTTTTCAAAAAATTTGTAAACTCTAGAAAATTCCAGAACAATATCCTGAAAAATTTGGAGCTCTCAAGTTGGCACCATTCTAAATATCCCCATGTGATGTGCAGGTGCAAAGGTGTCTCTCCTAGGTTGGTTAGATCATCTTGAGCACCTTTTTCAACGTAAAGACCAAAGATTACTCATCCCTCTTAATAGTGCAGCATTCTTATATTCAAATTCAAATTAAAAATAAATTTAGCCTTCAAGGTATGCCTCATATTCGTTCATTTCCTTTTTTAGGTTCATCCACAAGTGCTCCATGTCCATTATTCCTTTTAAACCATTTTATGCGCTTGAAAGTTCATTAGACATTTAAGCTTGATCATTAGTCTACCAAAACCCACTTAGGGGGCCAAGGTACTCTTCAATCTCCCCCTTTTTGATGATTGATGACAGCATGCTTAAGTCTTACAAATGAGAGTATAATGTATCAAAAACATAAAAAATAAAGCAAGAGCATGTGCAACTCCCCCTTAATGTGTGCCATAAGGATTTTGTATTCCAAAATAATCTTTAAATATCACTTGGCATGTTATAAGAGAAAACATGAGAGATGCACATGTTCCTGGCAGTAGTGGGATGCAAAGAGTGTGTGAAACATATTCTTGTGATGCATATGACAGAATATAAACTGCAACAGAAGCAATAAAAAGAAAGATAATAGAATGCCCAGAGAATCCGTAGAAATCTTCGGAATTTTCCACAACTTTTGGAATTTCGAGAAAATTGTCTGGAATCTCCGTACATTCTGCCATACTCAAATAACATCCATCATAGAAATTTTTCGCACAAGCACACAATCATCCTTAGATAAATAAAATAGTTTTAAGCATTCAAAGCACACCTATTACAAGTTCTTATGCTCACATAGTCTTAAACACCATAAAAGACATAGTTTGATACATAAATCCATCCCGTCCAAATATTCACTCCCCTTTTGGCATCAAGCTACAAAAAGGAAATGAACTCCAGCACAACAGCAACATCTATTCCTCGTCATCATAGTCATCGTCGTCCTCCTCCTCATCGTCATCATCCTCTTCCTCATTGTCCTCTGCTTCTTCCTCAACAGGTGCATCGTGTGTGGAGTGGCGAGGGTGAGAAGAGCCAACAGGTGCACGCGGGGTAGGAGAAGGAGTAGCAGCAGTAGCATCCATGGCGTCCCACTTGGCAAAATGATCATCAAAGTCGGGTAGCTCATGATAAGGATCAACAAGAAGTCCTTCGGAGGACTTGAGCTCAATGATGTCACGCCTATTTTCATTTACTTCACAGGACATATGCTTGCACATGGAGAAAATGCTCCTAAGCACCCTCTTGATCATAGAACCTCTTGGCCTGTGGGACTGCCTAGGAGGAGAGGAAGCATAAGGCTCATCATCATGGCGTGGAGCTTGGCTAGATGATTTGGCAAAGCAACGAGAAGTGACTGTAGGATGGGGACCATCACTATCACAAGGACGGATATGAAGGGGCTCATGAGCACAATCCTTTGGAAAGGTGATCTTGGTGACCCTCTCAATCATATACATAATGTATGGAGCATAAGGAAGATTCTTCCTGGAATCTGTCATAGCACACCAAAGCTCATTCCATATATAGTCGAAGATACAAAAGGGCCTTCCTTTGGAGCCACACGGTTCAGGAGGTTTCTCGCATAGAAGTGAAGAGCTGTTGCATCTCCTCCCTTAGGATCAACTATGTTCATGAAGAGTTGATTGAACACATAGTAGTAAGGCACCAAATTATTTGTCTTCCCTTCAAGAGCCACCATTGGATTATAGAACATGAAAGGGACATCCTTGGATGTGACTTTGAACTCAACATGTATAGGATCACGCCTCTCATCGCTTGATCTAAGCCCCAAAAGATGAGAGAAAGTCATATAATCAATGCAATAGTGCTCGCCCACGGTGGTCCAACGAATAGAATTGGTGCTTGCTTGGAAGTAGTATGAGCTATGAAATTGACCAAGAATTTTATCATTCCAATTATATCTAAAGTCCATAAGCTCATAAAGCTAAACTCCTTGCACTTTGCAATCACCCTCTTAAATGTGGCATCATCATCTTTCATGTAGTAGGGCCAATTCACATACCACATATCAACAATGGGGGGCTTGTTCTTCGTGCGCAGCACCATGAAACTATAAAATCCATGTGGAACTCATTCCAAAACTGTGCGTCAATCCCCTCCATCTTGTCCCTCCTAAAAGGGTCATGCCCCCTTTCTTCTTTGAGTGCCAAGAACATCTTGTAACAGTCCTTGCCAACCTAGGAGTGTATCCCATAGGGCATGAAGGACGGCGAAGAGTTGGGCAAAGGGAGTGTGTCCTTTGATCTTGATCAAAAGTGGGAGTGAGATGCTCTGAAGTTTGAGGACAAATATGATATGCTAAGCCCCAATTTCTTTTGATTGGTGTAGGCTGCGGAGCTGCAAAGGATGGCATGACACTAGGAGCATGGCCACGGGAGGATCTATGGGATGTTTCAGCCACCTTTTCCTTCCCCTTCCTCCTCTAAGCAACAACAAATCTTTCCTCTTTAGATTCCTCTTGCTCATATACCTCTTCTTCTTCTTCTTCACTCTCAACTCTAGGAGGATTCGGATCATGCCTTGCCTTAGTCCTCCTTTGAGTTGGACTAGCACGAGTGTCCCTTTGCCTTCCCATCTGGATAAAGCAGAGAACACGACCAAGATAAGAAAAGAGTCATGAAAAATTTAGAGAGTAATCAATATAATAGGCTTTGGTTGCGAGTTACGTCGATTTTGGAAAAATGTATGGAGTTTTCCACAAGTTGCGAAGATTCCAGAAAAATGTCCGGAGTTTCCTTAAGTTGCGGAGATTCCGACACTCTTTTCCGAAATATTTCGGAACTCGCATTCCAAAACCCTAACATCTCATACACAATGAATTCGTCATGGGATTGATATGAAATTAAAGATCCTAGGCCTACATATGCTAGAGAAGACTTCTATCCAAAGGAAACCCTAAGGAACAACCTACATTGATAGGTCGGGCGAGATGAACTTTGGATACCTTTGGAGAGAAAAGAAGAGAGCCTTCAAACTTTGATTCCAACACCACCACATGATTCCCCTTCTTGAGTTGAGCCTTCCTTGATGATTTCATGGGTTTTTGGTGGTCGAAACTCCAAATCGCCAGGGGGGACGAAGGAGAGAGGAGAGGAAGGAGAGAGAAGCCAGCGGTAACAATGACAGTGAATGAATTGGTAACTTCTCGGGGTAAAAAGTAAATACCTGTTAAGTTACAGAATTTTCCAAAAAAAGTTACGGACATTCCGCAACTTCTGGAATTTTTTGAAAGAAGTTCCGAAGATTCCGCAACTTCCGGAATTTTTGGAAAAAGTTCTAAAAATTCCGCTCCGCCTGGCTAACAGCCAATAGATTTGAGTGGAATTTGATTTGGGATAGATTTGAAGGAATATGACAGCAATATATATATATATGAGCATGAGTAGTTCTATCATTTGAAATCAGCCAACACACAATCAATGAGAACAATGATCCAAGTGATAGAGATAATTTAACTCCAAATATTACAATTTAGTTTTGAAAAAGAATTTTCTTTTGAAATCAATCTATCCTAAGTCACCAAAACATGCACATGATTTCAAGCTATGTTACGAGAATCCAAGATATTTAGTTCACTCCTCAAAGCACAAAACCTTTGCTCATCAAGGGGCTTTGTGAAGATATCAGCTAGTTGCATTTTGGTGCTCACATGGCTAAGAGTGATATCTCCTTTGGCTTCATGGTCTCTTAGGAAATGGTGTCTTATGTCTATGTGCTTTGTCCTCGAGTGGTTCATGGGGTTGTTTGCTAGCTTAATAGAACTCTCATTGTCACACAAGGGAGGTATCTTGCTAAACTCACAACCAAAGTGTCTCAATGTGAGAGTCATCCATAGTAGTTGAGCACAATAAGCACCGGCTGCAACATACTCGGCCTTGGCGGTGGATAGGGCAACAAAATTTTGTTTCTTGGAACTCCAAGACACCAAGGAGCTACCAAGAAATTGACAAGTCCCGGATGTACTCTTTCTATCTACTTTCCAACCAGCATAATCAAAATCGGAATAGCCAAGTAGATTGGAAGTGGAGCCTTTGGGATACCACAAGCCAAGGTTAGGAGTATGTACTAGATATCTCAAGATTCTCTTAACAACCATTAAATCACATTCCTTAGGATTAGCTTGAAACCTTGCACACATGCACACACTAAGCATAATATCGGGTCTAGATACACAAAGATAAAGCAAGGAACCAATCATAGACTAATATACCTTTTGGTCCACACTCTTACCATCCTCATTTAGATCAAGATGTCCATTTGATGGCATTTGAGTCTTGATGGGCTTGGCATTCTCCATGTCAAACTTCTTGAGCATATCTTGAGTGTACTTGGTTTGACTAATGAACATGCCATCCTTGAGTTGCTTGATTTGAAAACTAAGAAAGAATTTCAACTCTCCTATCATGGACATCTCAAATCTCTTAGTCATGATCCTACTAAACTCATCACACCACACTGGGTTAGTAGAACCAAATATTATGTCATCGACATATATTTGGCATACAAATAGATCATTATCCCTTTTGTGAGTGAAGAGTGTAGGATTGTGTTGGGGGGAAATATTAACGACCTCCATGTATTCCTTAAACGACGGTCATAAGAGCTCAGGCCCACTTCCAGCAATAGTAACCACCGCCAACTTGGCCCGACCCCCAGGTCAAGGGGTCGAACACGCCCGGCCCCCCGAGGCCGCTCCTCATCCCAGCCGAGAGAGTTCCGCCTCACCCGACCCCTCGCGGCGGGTCTCCGACTCGCCCGACCCCGGGCGCAAGGGGTCGGACTCGCCCAACCCCTCGACGCAAGGTTCCACCTCGCCCGACCCCGGGCGCTAGGGGTCGGATGGATCCGAGCCCACAAGACAGAGCTTCGCCTCGCCCGAGGGCCGGTGCGGACCAGCAGATGAGGGCGCAGATCTCGTGGGCCCCCACCGATCTCGCCATAAATGCGATACAGTTCTGGCACGCAGAAAGGCGCCCGCGCTCCTCGACGTGATCGGCCAAAGTTTTCGGGCAGCGCACTGTAGCCACGACCGCATAGGGCTACAGCGGCACCGTCCTAATCCTCCCCTGAGACATTCATCGTAGGGCACTCATTGCCCACGCCGCCCAACAAAAGAGGATGCGCTGCCCGGTCTCCCACTCGGCCTAGCGGCAGAGGCATGTTAGCCGCGCCTCCCGGTCAGCATGCAAGGCTACAGAGGTCGGCCATCCTCCATGACGTGCACAACTGCGGCGGCCAGTCGTCATCATCATCATGCATGGCTATAGCAGTCAGTCGCACGCATGTCTCGCATGCCTGGCTACAACGGTCGACCGGAGGGTCGTCGGTGGGGCCCAACAACAACCTTCCCCGTCCGGTGGTCATGCTGACAGGAGACAAAGACCGGAAGGGAAGGCGGCGACCCTGGGGGCTCGGTCCTTCTCCCTGCGCTGTTACTTCCCTGCTCACCTCTTTCGCTCCCCTTCGACTCCTGGCTCCATTGTAACTCCTGTGCCCTCCTTACGCTATAAAAGGAGGACCAGGAGGCTCGAGACAGGGACAGCTAAAAAGCAAACCAAACACCCCCAACTCACAACCCTTCCACATGAGCATCAGTGTACACCCACAGAGACTTGGGACTAGCTTCCCTCTCTCACCTGTTTGTAACCCCTACTGCAAACTCTGCACGAGTAACACGAGCAGCTCCCCACACTAGACGTAGGGCTATTCCTGCCCGAACTAGTATAACCCTGTGTCCTCTCGTACAACCATCCGAGCCTTACGCGCATAGAAAACAAATTCACTTGCCGTAGTCTTGACCCGAGATTCTTGACAACGACAGTTGGCGCGCGAGGTAGGGGACCTTTGCACGTACGACGATCATCACTGGCTTCGGATGGCCAACCGCGACATCAGCTTCGCTCCCGGCTCCCACATCCACCTCGGGAGCCTAGACTTCCTCACCACGGGAGAGGGAATCTAGCTGATTCCTCTCCTTGTCCTGCCCGCTCACCCTGTTACCTCCGGCTCCACCACCGGAATGGTGGAGGGTGGCCGGACCCACACCACAGGAGTGGCCCTTTGGCCCGTGCAACGCCGTGACGACTTACGATCGTCTCCTGGCATGATCTATGATTGCGCCACCCGCGAACAATAAGTTCGTGGGCGTAACGGGGACAACCTCTGATGCTGGCTCCGACAACAGGAGCCACCACCCCTCGCGTGAGTGCTTCATGGCTGACGTGCACTCCAAGGGGTCCAACGATAATGACGCCAAAGGGAAGCAGCGCACTCCCCCACCGTGCGCCGCAACTACAACTGGAGCCCTCGCCAGGGTTTCGGAGTGGCCACGTCTGCTGGAGGCACGCGCGGTGCCCAATCAGGAGGTTGAGCACCCCCACAACGAAGGCGGGGCGCGTCAACAAGCACGCGACGTCCAACGGTGCATCTGCGAGGATGAGGATCGTCCTCAACTCTTCGCACGCGCCAGCCAGAACATCGCCGCCGCAGCGGTCCTACTCCGACGACTCCCCGAGCCAGCAACGCCTGAGGAGCGTCTGGCCCACCAAGAGGTGCGCAACCTGCTCGAGTGCGTCGCAGTCCAGCAGGCGGAGAGTTCCGCGTCCCGACGACGCGGGCACAACGCCAGCAGGGCCGCGCCTACCACGCCTCCCGAAAGGCGTGGGGAGTCTGTCCACCAACCTCCCCCCGGACGGAACTGAGCCGCGCTTGCTCGACGGACCCCACCGCCTGCAGGCGGTGCAGCACCATCCGTCCACTGGCGCGTTGGTCCCGTCTGCGATGCCCGTGATACCCTGGATGCGTGGAGGCATTCTAGTGCGGACAAGGAGGATGGAGCGGACCGCGGCTACCACGTCCACCGTGGTGGCCGCTATGATAGCAAAGAACACCGGAGCCGGAGCCCGAGCCCCAACCCAGCGGGGCCTAGGGCCTTCTCCGCACGCATCCTGAACGCGCCGTTCCCAGCGTGCTTTAGGCAGCCCACCAACATGGCCAAATACTCCAGGGAGACGAACCTCGGGCTTTGGCTCAGCGACTACTGGCTTGCTTGTCAGGCCGGTGGGGCGGATGGTGACCTATTCATCATTCGCAACCTCCCGCTATTCTTGGCCGGCTCGGCGCAAGCTTGGCTGGAACACATTCCGTCGGGTCGAATCTGCAACTGGAACGACCTGAAGGAAATCTTTGTAGGGAATTTCCAGGGCACGTACATGCGCCTCGGACACTCCTGGGATCTCTGGAGCTGCCGTCAGAGGACGGATGAGTCCCTCCGAGACTACATCTGGCGCTTCTCTAGGAAGCGCACTGAGCTCTCCAACGTCACCGACACTGACATCATCGGAGCCTCGGGAACCTCCTGCAGGCCCCTAGTCCACAAGCTGGGATGCAGGGGCACACGGACCACTGAGGAGCTCCTCAACATCGCCACCAGCTCCGCCTCGGGCGCCGTCAGGGTGATCTTTGATCGCTCCAAAGGCAAGGCGAAGCGGGAAGAGGATGCCGATGAGGGCACCTCCAACCGCCAGCAGAAGAAGAAGAACAAGCAACGGCGTGAAGCTCCCCTCGTGGCCGTCCCCGAGCGCAAACGGGGACAGCCACCTCTCGAGGGCACCCCCAGCTTCTTCAACAAGCTGCTCGAGGGATCGTGCCCGAACCACGAGTTCCCCGCCAAGCACGCCTACAAGGACTGCAACCTCATGAAGAGGTACTTTGTGGGCAATCCAGTGAAGGGCGATCGGAGATGGAAGCCCGAAGAAGAAAAGAAGGATAGCGGGGAGAAGGAAGACGACTTCCCCAACGTAGATGGCTGCTTCATGATCTTCGGCGGGCCAGCGGCCTACGACTCCAAGCGCCGCCGAAAGCTGGAACGTCGTGAGGTTTACGCGGCCGAACCCGCTACCCCGACCTTCCTCGACTGGTCAAGGTCCACCATAACCTTTGACTAGTTCGACCACCCGGAGCGTGTCCTGCAGCCAGGATGCTACCCCCTCGTCGTTGACCCCATCGTCGGCACAAAGTGCCTCACCAAGGTGCTCATGGATGGAGGCAGCAGCCTCAACATCCTCTACGCTGAAACTCTTGATGCCATGGGGATCGACCAATCCCGTCTCCATCCCAGCGAGGCGCCATTCCACGGCATCATGCTGGGAAAACGGGCAATGTCCCTCGGGCAGATCGACCTACCTGTCACTTTTGGGACTCCTTCCAACTTCAAGAAGGAGACCCTCACTTTTGAGGTGGTGGGCTTCCGCGGGACCTACCACGCCATCTTGGGGCGGCCATGCTATGCCAAGTTCATGGCCATCCCTAACTACACCTACCTCAAGATCAAGCTGCCAGGGCCCAACGGGGTCATCACCATCAGCAAGTCTTTCCAGAAGGCGTATGAGTGTGATGTCGAGGGCTGCGAGTATGCCACGGCCATCACTTGTTCGAAGGACCACACGGTCCAGCTTGCGGAGGGCGCTGAGGATCCGCCCGACTCCAAGCAGTCCACCACCTCCTTCGAAGCCATGGAAGGTGTAAAGGAGGTCCCCCTCGACCCCAGCTGCACCGACGGCAGGACAGTGCGGATAGGCGCTACCCTATCCCCCCAAAAGGAAAGCGCGCTTGTCTACTTCCTCCGCACAAACAACGATGTTTTTGCGTGAAAACCCTTGGACATGGTAGGCATCCCGAGGATAGTCGCCAAGCATTCCTTGAACATCAAGGCCGGATCCAAACTGGTGAGACATGGCTTGTGTCGCTTCGACGAGGAGAGGCGCAAGGCCATCGGTGAGGAGCTCCAGAACCTTTTGGTGACCGGGTTCATCAAGGAAGTGCACCACCTCGAGTGGTTAGCCAATCCTGTTCTTGTACGAAAAAAGAATGGGAAACGAAGAATGTGTGTTGACTATATGGGTCTCAAGAAAGCATGCCCAAAGGATCCGTTTCCTTTGCCGCGCATAGATCAGATAGTCAACTCCACCGCAGGGTGCGAAACCCTTAGCTTCCTTGACGTGTATTCCGGTTACCATCAAATCACGATGAAAGAGTCCGACCAGCTCGCGACCTCTTTCATCACCCCTTTCGGGCCCTACTGCTACATCACGATGCCGTTCGGACTCAAAAATGCGGGGGCTACGTTCCAGCGATGTTTGCTCAAGTGTTTTGGGAACCTCATCGGGCGAACTGTTGAGGCCTACATGGATGACATCGTGGTCAAGTCCAAGAAGGGCGACCAGCTCATCCCTGACCTTGAACTGGCCTTTGAAAGACTGAGAGACAAGCGCATCAAGCTCAACTCCGAAAAGTACATTTTCGGGGTCCCGAGGGGCATGCTGCTCGGCTTCATCATCTCCGTGCGCGGCATCGAAGACAACCCGAAGAAGATATCGGCCATCAGCAATATGGGGCTGATCCAAAACCTGAAGGGAGTACAGCGCGTCACGGGATGCCTTGCGGCCCTAAGCCGCTTCATCTCACGCCTCGGAAAACGAGGACTCCCTCTCTACCGACTCCTGAAGAAGACTGACCGCTTTGTGTGGACCGTCGAGGCCCAGGAAGCGCTTGACCGTCTCAAGCACATCCTAACGAAGGCCCCGATCCTGGTCCCACCGTCCGACGGGGAGCCACTCCTGCTCTACATCGCGGCAACCACCCAAGTGGTTAGCGCAGCTCTAGTGGTGGAGCGAGAGGAGGAGGGACACGCCCTCAAGGTGCAGCGCCTGGTGTACTTCGTTAGTGAGGTCTTGTCCAAATCCAAGGCCCGCTACCCTCAAATCCAAAAGCTCATATATGCAGTCCTCACTACAAAGAGGAAGCTGCGCCACTACTTCACCTCCCACCCGGTGACGGTCGTGTCATCGTTCCCCCTCAGCGAAGTGATCCAGAATCAGGACACCACAGGGCGGATCACGAAAGTGGGCGCTCGAGCTTATGGACTAGGGCATCACCTACGTCCCCCGGACAGCCATCAAGTCCCATGTACTCGCCGACTTTGTCGCAAAGTGGACGGAGATCCAGACACCATCAGCGTTAGAGAAGCAGGAGTACTGGACGATGTATTT
Organism: Setaria italica; assembly: GCF_000263155.2. Lineage (NCBI taxonomy): Eukaryota > Viridiplantae > Streptophyta > Magnoliopsida > Poales > Poaceae > Setaria > Setaria italica. The sequence continues at coordinate 21,704,672 of NC_028457.1, forward strand.
CAATGGGTCGCTGATGAAAGCTCGCACCAGAGCAGGTTTGCTTTTCATCTCTCCCCTCGGTGTGCGCATGAGGTACATGATCCGCCTCCATTTTCCCGCATCTAACAATGTCGCCGAGTATGAGGCTCTCCTCAATGGGCTTCTTATCGCCATCGAGCTGGGCATCTGGCGGCTGGACATCCAAGGCGACTATCAGCTAGTCGTTGAGCAAGTCATAAAGGAGTGGAGCTGCCACGATCCCAAGATGGCGGCGTATTGTAACGAAGTCCGCAAGCTCGAGGACAAGTTCGACGGTCTGGAACTCAACCACGTCGCAAGACGCTTCAACGAGGCAACTGACGAGCTGGCAAAGGCAGCGTCTGGCCGAAAATGAGGTACTTGACCCCTAAACTGCTCATTATCTCTAGCCCTTGTGATTAGAGTTGCTAACAAATCTGCCACTATGTTAAAGAGTATTGGTGATAAAGGATCCCCTTGCCTCAGTCCTTTTTTGGTTTGGAAAAAATACCCTATATCATCATTTACCTTAACCCCCACTCTGACTCTGCTAACAGTGTTCTCAATCCACTTGCACCACAAACAGAAAAAACCCTTCATTCTTAACGCTTGTTGTAAAAATGAACAGTTCACTTTGTCGTAGGCCTTCTCAAAGTCTAGTTTGAGGATCAGCCCACTCTGTTTTTTCCTATGTATCTCGTGGATTGTTTCATGTAATATGATAGCCCTTCCATTATGTATCTGCGTAGCAAGAAGGTTGTCTGTGTTGGCTTTATGATTTTATTTGCCACCATTGTTACTTTGTTAGCCAACACTTTTGTGAAGATTTTGAAGCTCATGTTCAGCATACATATCGGTCTATACTACTGGATCATTTTAACCTCTTTCAGTTTTGGTATCAACGTTAAGATCCTAAAGTTCAGACTGAAAAGAGGGAGCTTATCTTTATGAAAGTCATTAAACATGGCCATTAGATCATCCTTAACAAGACTCCAGAAAACATGATAAAACTCCGCTAGGAATCCATCAAGACCCAGAGCTTTATTATGTTTCATCTGGAAAATGGCATCCCTGACTTCTTTTTCTGTAAAACTTTCAGTTAAGATCTCATTTTTTGCATTCGACACTTGAGGGATATCCTCAGTCATGGATTCAATCATAGAGAAATTGTTCCTCTTTTGAGGTCCAAATAACTCTTTGTAATATTTTGTGATAAACTTCTTAAGATTCTCTTCACCTTCGATTATCCCCTCCTCCTATTCAAGCTAGAAAATTTTAGTTTTCCTTCACTTGCCATTTTCTACTAGCTGAAAATACTTGGTATTACTGTCCCCTTGCAACATCTTAGTAGTTTTAGCTCTTTGGAACCACTTGATTTCTTCTTCTCTAAGGTGTGTGAACCTATTTTTGATGTTTTGTTTTAAATCAATTTCCTGCTGATTTAGCAACTGTGTTTCTACTTTTATGTCAGTTCTAATGCCTTTCTAAGAAGCTCCTTTTTTTTTCTTTTTTATATGTATCATTCATATTTTTTTGCCCATTCCCTTAGAAATTATCTCAGCCTCCAAATTTTATTCTACCATATTTGCAATGATGTGTGCCTTTCTTTTCACTAACCCAAACTCTTGACACAATGTCAAAAAAAATCATCCCTTAGAAGCTATCCCAGTTCAAACTTGAACAAAGGTTGTTTCTTGGGCTGATCTCCTTCTCTCGTATTTAATAATAAGGGAGTGTGGTATGAAATCTCCCTGCTCAAGGCATCAACTGTGGCCACAGGAAATTTTTGCTCCCATTCCGTGCTTACAAGAACTATGTCTAGTCTTTCGTATGTCGGGTTTTCTAATGAGTTAGCCCACGTATATTTACGTTCTGACATCTCAATCTCCCTTAAATTTAAGCTATCTGCGATAGCATTAAAGAGAAAAGGCCATTTACTATCATACCTTTCATTGTTCTTTTCACTTGGATTCCTAATGATATTAAAATCCCCTCCAAGCATAATAAGCAGGTTCTCTTTGCTACAAGCATGGACAAATTCTGTAAGAAAGATCTCTTTAAATTCAGCTTGGGCTGCTCCATAAGCAGCCACTAGCACCCACTTAAAGTTATCTTTTTTGTTTCTAACTTAAAATTTAACATAAAAGTCACCTTCATCTATGCTACCAATATCTAGGACATCTAGATTTACTCCTAGCAAAATACCACCAAACCTCCCATGTGGTTCTGTCCAATGCCAAATGAAATTCTTCCCCCCACAAAAGCTATTAAGCGTCAACTGGGAGAAATCCTTTTTGCCAGTTTCTAAAGGAGTAATAAAATCTAAGTTTTGCACTTTAACCGTATTAGTGAGAAATTTTGTTTTAGACAAGTCACTAAGACCTCCGTTATTCCAAAAGGTTCCCTTCATTTGGAAACCTTTTTCAAAATATTTGAACAGAACACCTTACAAGTCTTTCTTTCCTGCGACTTGGCACTAGACTTGTTTCTATTTGAGAAAGCCTTACAATCACTCATTAGGTGATAACTGTCATCATCAAACAGTTCTTCTACTAGTTCTCCACATAGATGTTTAACTGGCAGTTTCTCTATTTCTTCTATATTTTCCTCTTCACTGTCATTATCTTGAGGTAATTCACTATTTCTATCTGAACAAAAATCTGATTTTAGCCTAGAGAAATTTGTTGTAAAAAGTTCATTCACCGCCCTAACCATTTCGCTATTATCAGATCCACAATGTAAACCTAGTTGTTTAATATTCAAGATAGCATCACTAGTATGTAAAGAAAAGAGAGAGTTATTAAAAGTATTACCGTTCTCAAGATTCTTCTCAGCCACCCTCCTTTCTGTTTTTGCCAAGATGTGCTCATCAACTGTGTTTGCCAATCTTGGACTGGACCGTGTAGGTGTAAGTAGAGCTTCTAGAATTGCAGCTGCCATCTAAATCTTTTCACCACCGTCCAAATCATGTGGTTTTGCTAGCGATTTGTCTTCCACAGCCCCTACAACTTCCTTCTCCACCTCCTGCATTTGGATCAGATTACCAACCTGCAATTTTGGCTGCTGCTTACCAACTTGAAGTTCCTGGTTATCAATAGCAGGGATAGAATCATCTTCTTCTATCACATCATTTTCCAACTCTCTAGTTGCATATGATCCAATGCCTTCATTGTTCTCAGCCATCACCCTTTCCACCAAAACATCAAGAGTTTTGTCTACTACAATATCCAGGAAATCTAAGAACTTTCCACTCATGTTCTGCACCTTTTCTTTGAGAGTGTCCACATTGTTCAGTGTATGCCCAGTATGCTCCCCTTGTTCATGTATTCCTTTTCCTTCACCATTCTCCTTGCTGCTTTTCATTCTTTTTTATTCTCTATTCATATCTTGATCTTCTTGCATATATTTCTCTTCTTTTTCCTCCCTATCTCCTTCTCGATCTGTGTCTCCCTTCCAATCAATCACCACTTCTTCACCATTCTCATCCACTCCCAGTCTCTCTACTTCAAATTCTAACTTGAAGTAGTGATCCCCAATCACCACATCTAGATGTTGGGGAATAATGCGTGGGTTTAGGACTGCTACACATATTCTTCCAAAATTATTTTCCTAGTCATTTCCATATCCACTGTCTAAGTAGAACCCAACATTGATCCTACTGCCCAAAGGTTCTGGAATTCTCAAGGATTTCCTTATGCCAAACACCCTCACCCAAACCTTAGGAAAAAGATATCCTTCTTCTTTCTCATGCCACACCTCAAAATGCAATCTCAGACCTGAAGGTACTCCTACTTCCTTAACATCAGCCCCTCCGAATGCAACTGCTCTTTGCAATTCAGATTTTGAGGGAAATTTGGTGATGAAAGAATTATCTTCATGATCAACTAATTCCCATCTCTATTTTTCAGGATAAATCCTTTGGAGCTGAACAATCCTCCCACAATTCTGATCAACGCCGTCTTTGAGTCATTCCTGGCTCTAGGTAATGGGGGATGTGGAATGTGGTAAAATCCCAGTCTATGAACCGCATATCCCACAGCATGTGCTACTGGTCGTGGTTATTTGAGCACCGGGCATCTATGATTCATATGCTCATTACTGTCACAAATCACACAATATATATTTAGTTGTACACCTTGCAGCCACATGCCCCTTTTTTGTACATCTCGAGTATTTTATCTCTGATTTTGGATCATCTCCCTCCCCTACCTCTTCTGCCACTGCTTCCTCCATCAATACATATGCTTCTTTCTTCTCCCCTATCCTTTTCTGTTCACCGTCCATCCTTGGTTCCTTCTCCCTGTCTATAGCCCCATTCTCATTGCTTATTGGCCCTTTCCTCATATCATCTTCTAGATTTTCACCTTGTGGGTGTCTCTGATCATGGCGTCTATGCCAGTAACCCACCTTGCCACGAAAGCCCTCACGTGAACCACCAGCTCCTTGTGCTCCCCTCCTTGCACCATACCCAGGTCTTGGCCAGTTCTGGCCTCAACCACCACCGGTGTATCCTCCATGATTCGGCTCTGTAACCTGTCCTCTCATCTAAAATCTTTCTCCTCCATCATATCCATCTCTTCTGAACCTTCCTTCTTCTTCTTGAAAAATTTGGCCGGTGTCTTGGTTTCAACCACCTCCAGCACCACCATGGACACCTCCCTCCCTAGCATGGTTGTAGAAGGCAGTACACCCATCCCGTCCTTCGCGAGCTTCCACAACCTGACCATCAGCTCCACGCCTCATCTCTTCCCTCTCCTCCCCACTTGCCCCCTCTCCCTGATCTTTCGTCACTTGATATGTGACATACGAGTTGTTGTTCTAGGCAGTGGAAAGGTGAGGGTTTTCAAGACCTTTATGCTTCCCTGAGTTATTGTTCTGGGTGGCAGAAGGCCAAGGGTTTACCTGACCTTTATGTTTTCCCCCGCACTTGAATAGGTCTCCTAGACCAGCGAGACATTAGAAAATGGAGTGGGCCCCAACACAAATAAATCCTGAGTATCCTACCCATACTATTGGCCCATGAAGCTGAGGCATTTATGCTGTTTGAAATTGAATATTTCCTTCTTTCCCTGTATCTGGGAGCCCTACTGCTGTTTCTGTCGCCGGAGCCTTGTTGGCGTTCATGTCACCGGCCTCATCGTCGTCTACAAACTATACCAACCATCATCTTTCTCCTCTATCCCTAGCAAGGCGAACATCATTCACCAAAATGTCCCCTAGTGACATTTTTGGTGATGATCTCCTTTTGGGAAGGGGTCCTCACCATGGTTTGATCTTCCTTCCTATTCCAACCAGTGGCCTACTCTCCATCCCACTCGCGCACGATGGATTCGACACAACACGGGGTGACATAGCACCTCTTTGCCTATCTGATGCGTGGTCTTCTACGGTGGTTTCCCGCAGCGTAACCCCAGCAACAGAAAGACTTGGCGCACTAGCCGCACTCTCAGCTTCAACGATCTCCTCCTCATCGGAGTTTTCCTCATCTGCTAGTGGCCAGAAACAGGAACCATTCCCCATCTTCCGAGCCCCAGATAGCGGGTCTGATGAACGGTAGGAGAACGGCTCAGCACTGCTTCGCCTTCCACCACAGCCAGTCTTCTTAGGTATCCCGGTTAGCCGTCCTGGAGACAAAGGTCTCAACGCAAGCATCAGTCACCGGTGACATAATCCAGCAGTGAGGTCCTGTCGCCATTCATGTTGCCCTCCCATCTCGGGGACAGACACACGGGCAATGCGTTGAACACCTTGCGTGCATGACCCAGTAGAAGGAGTACAGGTGCAAGTACAGGGCAAGGAATGGAGGTGGCTTACCGGAAGCTGATGACCCGTAGCGGAGGTACGCTCCTGCTCCCGCAGCTGTGCTTGTCGGTGGGCATGTCCTCGAAGTCATCCTCCTCCTCCCCTTCCTCCATCCTCGGCGCCTCCCTGCCAGCCGCGGCAGTCGCTTGCTCCTCGGGAGCCGGCGGGGACGAGGGGTGCGCCGTCTCCCCGACGGCCCCGGTTGCCACCTGCTCCTCGGGGACCGGCGGTGAGGGGCGCGTCGCCTCCTCGGGTTCAGTCTCCGGCTCCAGCTTGGGCGCCGTCATTGTTTAGTCAATTATCCATCACTAGGCAGTATATATGCCGCCTTTCTACTTCATTATAAGCTTTTTATATTAAAAACTGGATTCCAAATCAGAAGTTTGTATTATTATTTCTTCTTGAGTGGGAGTCATGGTTTGATATTGACTATAATTTGTTTTCGCAAACGAGTAGCCTACAAAAGTTACCAGAAATTCGGTTCATAATTTCATATTAACCCATGATCAACTTTGCGGATGATTTTACTAAGCCGCTGACTAAAAGGAGACTTGATGCTTTCCGGCATAATCTCAACCTAAGTTGGTTGTGATTAAGGGGGCGTGTGCATAAGATGCAACACGATATTTGGCATATATTATCAGACTTAGGAGTAGAACTTTAATTATTTTTCTTGTGTAACAACCAAAGACGTATCAGCCGAGGATTGCATGTTCCGTTGTTTAGATATTGTAGCGTTTGTTGTAGGGTCGGCACTCTTGATTGGTATTCCTGTGTTCTGTGTAACATAAGCCTATGTAAAGTCATCAAGTAGCGCAATCCTAACATCATCACAAGTCTTCTGGGTAGATTCACTGTGTCGTGCGTGCACTCGTAAAAAAGGCTACAATACCACAATCTGTAGCTGCCCCTGGGCTCATAAAGCGCAGCTGTCGTGGATCCAGAGACATGATTAATTGATTACACTCCGGAGCCAGTGGCCCAGTGCCACCTTCCACTGCAGAAAGCTCCATGGTGAAACCAAGACTCTCGCCGAGCGTTGAAGAATGCAGATGTTCAGGTCGAAGCTGTCGCTCTGGGCAGCCATCTCACTTCTATGAGGATGGTTACGACCAACAAACGAACAAGCTAGTTTTCATCGATTACACAATGGCACGATCACTTCTAGCTTGACAGGGACAGCCAGCACATTAGTAAAACAACGGAGTGAACAAGTAACAGTACATCCGTTTCATTCTTTTCTTTCAGGATGTCAACAAGCACCTTCTCGTCTCCTGTTGTACTTGTCAACCTCCTTTCGGATTTCCATAAAATGTCCAGAGCTTGACGGGTTGCCTGGTGCAGGCTGCGGAGTTTCAGTCCTGGCAGCATCTCAGGGCGTTCGGCGGCTAGGAATGCCATGTAATCTGACACGGCCTTGATCGCCTTCACGTACCTCTCCTGGTGGTGCCGCGTAGTGCCTTGTTCATGGCTGCACAAGAGGAAAACGTCCGTGGCAACGTGCCAAATAAGGATGAGCTCTTGGAATTCAGGGAGGAAGCCCAGTTCCTCGTCTAAATCCCGACGTCTCTGATGTGCTGGTGCTGCATCAGGGAGACGGGGAGGGGGAACGGGTCGCATTTCTTCTGGCTTTTTTCTTTCTTTTCCACCAAGGGCAGCTACCATGTTCAACGCCTCTTGTATCTGTTTGAAGAGCAATTCCTTGACATTTTTGGCACTACCGAGCTGAAGGCGGCTGGAGTATTTGTATTCCATCCAATCGTCCTCCAATGAAAGCTTCTTGGCCATCCAGCTGCTTAGACTACTAGTAGTGCCATGAGGTGCACTCACGGAACAGATTGTATTGCCCAATGGTGCCTGACCACAGTCGGTATCCACCACCGTGCTCCCGGAGAGGCAGCTGCCACGGATCAAGAGAAACCACGAAACGACGGAGCCGGTGCCACCATACGGTGCAGCAAACTTCATGGTGCAGCCAACGCTCTGGACTCGCGTTGAAGAACGCGTACGTCCAGGTCGACGCTGCAGCTCCGAGGAGCCATCTCACATCTAGAAGAAGGGTGACGACCAGCAAGATGTACGTGATGAAGACATCTGCTGTCCTCTGGCCTTCTTTGCTGTAGAGCCAAAACAGAACGATCACCATGGCCGTGACCATCGGAGAGATGACACGGATAGAGTAGCCAAACCAGGTGTGGATCACGGCTGCCTTGGTGTAGAGGATGTCGTACATGAGCGAGAGTTCCATCTCGACCACCTTGCACATGTTGTTCCATCCATTATTCCCCCAATAGACAGAGAATATCTCTTTCAGATTGGCATCATTCTTGAGTTGGTCCTCCTTGACCGAATAATCAGCAAACGCCCCCTTGGTGATATCAAGCAGTTCATGAGCGACAAGCAGAGCCTGCTCATTCTCCAGCAGCTTCCTGCGTCCACGCCGCTGGCCATTGATCTTCAAAGTCTCTGACCTGTTCTTGCTTGAGCTGCGGATGTTGCCAAAGTCGGCTTTCGAAAGCGCCCAAAATCTCTCGAGATACTTGCAAACACCAACACCAACCATCACCAAAGACGCCCAGAACAGGGTCCCTTCCCCGCCGAGGATCTTTACCTCCCTGTATACCGCAAACGAGATTGCCAGGAGTTACGACGCGGTGCTTACGAACTGGCGCAAGAAGGTCTTATTATCCTCCAAGGAGTAGGCGGTGATGTTGTCGGGGCCGCCGAGATGCGCCACGAGGCACGGCAGCCAGAACGCGACCAGCTGCTGCTCCCGCGGCGTGCTGCCGAGGGACAGGTTGCTGAGGACGAACGGCGCGGCCCAGTTGGCCACCTGGTACGCCAGCCAGAGGACGATCGTCAGGAAGCCGGTCGCTTTATGCCGGCGGATCCCGGCCAAGAGGGCGAGGGAGATGTGAGCTCCGAGCCTGACAGCGATCACGATGCGGATCACCCATTCGATTGTCAGGTTGTGAAATCCAGCCATTTGTTCACCTGTGGTCCGTGCACGTGGAAATTCATGTCAAAAGAAAATGCAAGCTTACTTGACAAACCATGCAAAAACTTCTGAACTCAGGTGCTGCTTTAGCTCTGCTACTAGGTCTGCTCCAAGGACTTGATTCAGAAAAAAAAAATGCTCAAGCACACAAGCTGATGCCATGTACCACACGAAGGGATCATCCAAGTATGAAACAGGGGCTAAAAATCCAAGCAATTGCAATAGTGTAGCTAGAAAGGGACACAACACAAGAACAAAACAGATTTAAGCTGCCACCTGCCAGGCTGCCAGCCTACACTAATCTGAACTGCACCGTGCAAAAACGAGAAGGCTGTGCTGCTGTTGCTCAACGAATGGAAAATAAAATGCTGCCACCGACCGATCTAAGCTGCTGAAGCAGAGCAGAGATTCCTACACTGACCGAGGTAAAATGGATTTGCAAGAGAATTGTTACCTGCTGCGGCTGTCGCAGAAACTACTCCGATCTGAAACCTCTCGGCTTGCTGCTGTAGTAAAGAGAAAGTACAGAACAGAAAAGGATCGCAGAAGCAGAGGTCAACTGAAGAACAGATCAGAGAAACTGCAGGAAAAAATCAGCGCAAAGAAATCCGAAACCAGTGGGTGACAAACAGGAATACGAGAGAAATAGCTGCACCGATCGAGAACCAGAGAAATACCGACCGTCCAATGCAAGCAAAACCCAAACACTGCAGGCCGAGCAACACGAGAAATCTTGAAAAGCTTACCAAATCTAGTCCAATGCACACAAAATTTGAACCACGGGCTCATTTTATCATAGACATCGGATCAATTCCAACCAAAACACCCAAAAAGATTTAGCCTTTAATTTCAGAAATTTCAGAATACCTTGGAAAAGGGGGAAATTTGGAGAAAACTTGAAATTCAAGGTGATCAGGTGAGGCATTTATTAACGGAAATTCAAGTCTCACACATGTCCTTGCACCTGTGTGCACAAGAAATTGCAAAAAAAAAAAATAGGAACCAAAAGCTAAGAGCAAAAAACCCTAAGAAATAGCTCCGAAATTCTTGAAATAATTAAATTTCAGATATAGAGAGAAACAATTGGGCATGAAATCGATCCTCGGATTAGCTCAATATCTAGGACTACAAGCTACTCCCAGCCTGATCGAAGCATTAGATGGCAAAGACTTAGTCAAAGACCCACTTATCTCCCCCTCTCTCCGTAGTCTGTAACCCTAATAAAATTTGACAACTACACAAATGATAGGCACACAAGGAGATGGCTGCCCAATCATCCACTCCACAAACATATAGACTCCATACAAAGACAAAAACAGCATTACATCAAGCACAGAACCCAAATACCTATCAGGGTAAAATCGTCCAGCTTTTCATGGATGAATCAAATGGATTTTTTTAGATTACGGATTAAAACATCCAGCCTTTCTCATTCACAAATGAATGATTACAGCCACAAACAACGTTTAACAGGGTACTCAGACCACCTTACATCCTAAAGCAAAGACAAGACATTTCACTTTTTTTTGACAGGAGGGGAGGAGCCCCTTCTGGTTATATATTAAAAAAATTAAATAGATGGTAAATACAATAGAGTTTCAGGAAACAAAAAAGGAAAAAAAGAAAATTAGAAAGATTATAATGTCTGCTCTAGCCATGCAACCATGAGAGGTTTTCAATCTTCTTTGACTCTATATGTAACTTGAGAAAAAATCTGTCGGAAACGAAATAGAGCCAACTGAACTGAGGGTGTAATTCCTTGAAAAATCCAATCATTTCTAGCCATCCAAATGCTCTAGCACATGATGATGATGATCTCCATGAAGAAATGTACTTGTAATTGTAGCCTGAAACTATTTAAGATCTCATAAGGCTGGTCTGTCGTGTTTGGAAAGACTCCAATGTGAATCCAGCATTCTTGTGCAAAGAGACACTCAAGAAGGAGATGAAACAGGGTTTCCTCCATATCATTTTGACACAATACACATGCATATGAGGGAAGAGACATGTGCTTTCTCTGAAGTACATTTGTTGTACTTAATCTGTCCTTAAGCACAAGCCAAAAGAAGACTTTATGTTTGTTTTGGCATCTAGATTTTCATAGCCATTTAAAAATGTTGTGTGTCTATCTGTGACCAATGAGATGACGGTAGGCTTTAGAGGATGAAAAGAAGGGGTTACCCCATATGTATGTTCAGATATCTTGGTCATTATTGAGATTTAGAGCTTCCAAATCCGTAGCCAGGTTTATCAGTTGCTCCAGTGCTTGAGGTGTTAGAGGCAAATGAAATAATTGATCAACATTATGTATTGCTTGAGCTTGCTGAATAGAGATGTCCTTCTTTTTTGTGAAGGATAAAAGCTGAGGATATTCTTGAGCAGGAACATAATTACCCCAAAGATCATACCATAGTGAGCATATGTTGCCAGCATTAACTGAAACCATTGATAAGCCTTTGTATTTATCTAATAGTTTGAGGACACCCCTCCACCAGAAAGAGCCTTTCTTAACATAACTTGGTAGCTTACTATCAGGTAGTATTTTTTCCAAACAAGATGGACCCAAGGTATGTCCACCTTATTGAAGATTTATGGAGATATTTTAGTATCAATACCTCATTTTGTGTCTGAATATTGAGAACTCCAAGACCTCCCTCTTTCTTGGGTAGGCATACCATTTCCCATGCAGCTTTAGGGGGTTGCTTATTATTGATATCTGACCCCCTCTAGAGACAGTTTTTTTTGAACTTATCGATCTATTTATAGGCAATCTTTGGAAGCATGAAAGTGCACATATGAAACATGGGAAGAGCAGTGAAAATTGAGTTGGTCAGTTGTAAACGACCTGCTTGAGACAAGAAGCTTGAAGTGCTAATTAATCTCCTCTCACATCTGGAAATCATTGGGAGAAACTCATCAATTTTAGGCTTAGTGAGGCCAAGAGGCAAGCCTAAATAGGTGAAATGCAACTTGCCAATTGCACATCCAAATAACTGTGAGAGTGTTTGAAGCCTAACCTCAGTGATATTTATAGGGACCACTAAAGACTTGTTATAATTTACTTTGAGGCCTGTGGAAAGAGCAAATGATTGCAATATTTCCTTTAAGTGTAGAAGTTGTGAGGGGTAGCCTTCCATAATGATGAGAGTATCATCAGCATATTGAAGAATAGGGAAGTCTTGATTATAAGACAGAGGAATCGGCAGCTACAGTAGGTTTTGTAGTTTAGCTTGATTCAGAAGAGATTGTAGCAAATCGACTGCCAATACAAAGAGGGGAGGGGATAAAGGGTCTCCCTGCCTGACTCCTCTTCTACAATCAAATCTTTTACCAGGTACTCCATTAAGTAAAATGAATGAGGTTCCTGAAGAGAAAATTGCTTTCATCCATTGCAACCATCTGGTCCCAAAACCTTTGTGCTTCATGATATCCATCACTGCAGAGTGCTCTATTCTATCAAAAGCTTTCTCAAAATCTAATTTGATGAGAACAATTTCTTCTTGATTTGTGACACAGATGTAAGTACTCAAATGCCCATACCAAACAATCTTGTATTATCCTTGATTTAATGAAGCCATATTGATTATTGTGCACCAATCTCATAATGACTACCTGAAGTCTATTGGCTAAAAGCTTTGTGAGGAGTTTAATTGAGGTGTTGAGAAGTGAAATGGGTATGAAATCTGAGACTTTCACTGCACCTTCCACTTTTGCTATTGATGTGATGTATGAACCATTTATACTTTGGAGGCATATATTTCCTGAGTGAAATGCATTACATATATTGTAGAAATCATGCTTAATGATTGGCCAACATCTTTTGATGAAATCAGTGTTAAACCCATCAGGTCCTGGTGCTTTGTCATTTGGCATAGATTGTATTACAGAGTCAATTTTCTGGTGGGAGAATGGTTCTTCAAAACACTGCAATTTGTCAGATAGTTGTAGTAATTGCTGCAGATCAAAAGCCATTGGGTGTTGCTCAGAAGTACCCAACCTTTCCTTGTAAGATTCCCAAAGAATAGATTCCTTGATATGATGACTAGTTTGAGGCCGGGGTTGTGCATCTTCTAAATGTCTAATGAAGTTCTTTCTATGCTTGATGGTAGCATTTGCATAGAAAAACTTTGTAGACTCATCCCCAAACTTTACACATTTAATTGCCCCTCTTTGTTTCCAATAATTTTTTTGTTGGCGCAGGAGTGATTGCAATTTCTCTACCAAAGTGTCTATGAAATTCCACTCCATCAAAGAGAGATCCCTATACTCCTCCACCAACTCCAGTAGTGAGATCACCAATTTTACATTTGACATGAGTGTGTTTAGATTTGAAACTTGAGCCTGCCATGCTCTGAGCACTCTACTCAAGTTTTTAAATTTCTCGGTTATTATTTTGGCCTCATCTGATGCAAGAACAGGTATGGACCACCCATGATTAACAATACCCATGAAGTTATCATGTTCCATCCAATAGTTCTCAAATTTGAATACTTTTCCTTTTAGTATATCAGTTCCAATGTTGATGATACGTGGGGAATGACAAGAGGTTTCCATGATCATGGGATAGGCTGTGGTGTCAGGATATGATAGAGTCGAGGCATTTGATGTAAAAAACCAGTCCAAACACTCCAAGAGGGGGACTGTTGCTTATTTGACCAAGTGAATTGCTTTGTGAGTAAAGGTATTTCCACTAGCGCAAGAGTACTAATAGCATCATTGAACATGAACATGTCATTATAGTTATCTCCAGGCTTGTTTCTATTATCTGGAGACCAAATCAAGTTGAAATCGCCCACAATTAGCCAATCAATATGTTCAAGCATCTGGATATATTTAAACCAGTGCATGAAAGCCCTTTTTCCCTCAGCAGTACATGGTCCATAAGCATTTGTAAGAACCCACTCATTACTATTAATAGTTGAGGTAAATTTGACAGAGATAGCAAATTCATTACTAAACACCAGTTCTCCATCAAAAAGAGCCGATTTCCAGATTATAGCCATTCCTCCTGATGCACCCTGTGATGGTTGATATTCAATCTTATCAAAAGATGGAGGATAGAATTTTTTAACAAACGTTGAGTCAAAGGATTCCTTTTTAGTTTCCTGTAGATAGAGAATACCACACTGACTCTCAACAATTTTATTTATAACAGAATCCCACTTTTTTCTGAGTTGATACCCCTCACATTCCACCACATCACTTTTCATAATCTTATATGTTGCTGATTGTTCATATTGGGTAAAAAACAAAGTCTTCAAATAACCAGGGCATAAGATGCACATCGTCCATGCCACAACCCATAGAAACAGAATAAGTCATCACAAAGTAGTAGCTAATTGTTTTTACATAACCAGCATAAGCAAAAGACATAAATATGAAAGTCTTTATAAATCTCTGTAAACCAAAAGTCCAGTGACTAGGACAACCACTACTGCTTCTTCGACCTCTTCTTGTTGATCTTGGGACCTTCATCATCATCAGGATTGCTTTCTTGTTTCTTTTTGGGTGGCTTCTTTCCAGGAGGAGCCACTGACTTCTTTTTACTAAGAGCCACCAATGTGAGCTTAGAGGCATCTACTTTGCAGAAGACTTCTCCAAGATTCTTGATAACCGACTGAGTGATGGAAAGTGGTTCAATTGAGCAGCCAATGCAATTTTTATCACTACACCCTGCAGCCTTGAAGCCATGATTAAGCTTTGATTTTCTCTTTCTTCTTCTCAGGTCTTCATTAGAAATAAGTTTGGATGCCATAGCAATTGGTGACTTTTGCTTCTGGGAAGCTTTATCTAATAAGGCCTTTGACCATGGACCAGGGGATTCAGCTACCTTCTGGAGCATAGCATTCAGGGGTGTACCAGGGGAAGTCTCATTCTCTGTAAACTTAGAGCTAGGTGCTTCTTTACCTTTTGTGTCAGCAGCTACAGGAGTGGATTTGGATGAGCTGGCAATATCTTCCTAATGCAAACCCTCAAAGATGGTATTCTTGCATTTAGCCATTGGATCCTGAGAACCTAAACAAGTTGGAGCTTATTTGTAGGGGTATTTGTTAGGCAAGCTAAACCTCAAAATCTGTTGGTAGGAACTGTAGAGCTGAAGAAGACAGAAAATTCTTAGCCCACAAAAAGTTCAGAGGATTCAGAAGTTGTGCAGTAAAGAAGTGTGCCCAAGGAAAGGGTACTTCAACTTTCTGTGTGTCCATTTCTGATGTAAAATGAGCAAACCAATACCTAAATACTTCTATAGTGGGGCTGATAGGGAAAGACTACCTTAGAGCATACATCTGTGCAAATACAGGATCTTGGCTTGACTCAATGAAATCCACAAAACCCAACTGCATGTTTTCTTGCTCCTTGTTTTGCATATCTTGCAGATGCATATTTTCTTGTTCATTATTTGGAGTTCCTTGCTGTTCCTCCTAAATACCTTCCATAAGTTCAGCTTCCTGGATATCATCTTGGATCATGTGTAAAGGCTGTCCATTGTTTTGAAGGATAAAAACTTCAACTTGTGGCTGTTGTTCCTGTATTGTTGGAATTGGAACATTATTCATTGAGCTGTCTGAAGAGTCAGTAGCCTCAATAACTTGCATCTGATCCTGAGGCATTTCCTCTTCTAAGTCATCTGCAGCTTGGATGAGATTTTCAATTCCCCCAGATCCTCTTCCAGTGCCATATTCAAATCTATATTCAGAGGATTGCCATTATTCACTAAATCAACAACTTCAAAGAAATCATTGCCCACTGGCACAGCATTGCCTTGAGCCTGAGGGATTGGATCTTCCTCATCTGCTATTGCTTGGGCTTGAGGATCCATTTGAGGCCCAATAAAGGAGGCATCCTCCTGGGCTTTAGGTGCATCTGGCCATAGGCCTCATTGTTGATCAAGGCCAACATTAGCATTTTGATTGTGATTAGCTCCAGCAGCAGGACCTGCATTAATTGGTTGCCCAAAACCAAAAAAATCAAACATGTTAGGGTGCACCTCATCAGAAGGGTGTCCTCCATCAACCGGCCCAGCACCCAACAATTTATACTGAAGAATCTCAACTTGCACTGTCCAGGAACTCCCTTCAAAGTCTTCCCCTTCTGAACAAACAATAAACCAAGGGATTTCTGAAAGATCCACAACTCTTACTTTAATAAGGACCCTGGATAGGTTATTAGGGTCTTCTTCCTAGACTAGCAATCTGCCAAACTCAGAGATAGTTTTTTCAATGTTGTTTTTTGTCCAATAATCTATATTGTACCCCAAAAGCATGATCCAGGCTTCGCAGTTCATTGTAATCATGCTATTATTCCAGCCTCTATTATGATCAGAAAAAGAAATCCTATAATTGCCATACTTGTGTGGACCTCCTCCAACCAAGAAATCTTTCTCGTGAACAAAGTGAAAGCAAACATAGGCCTGTCCATAGGGACACGATTGAATGGAGTGATATCCAGCACGATGTTGATTTCTCAGAAAATCATCCAGTAAGTCCCTTACAGATTGGAAAGATACCTGCTAATTTGGGAGTGGCTCGATAGAAGCGATAGTGACATCGCTTTGGTTCCTCCGCGCCACCCAAGGACCACCACCTGGCGTTGACAACCCCTCGTCATGAAAGGAACTGGGTCGACAAACTTGTAAGCCATGAGCGAAGCAGGGAAGGTGATGGGGTCCTCGAACGGAGTCCCTGTAGCACTAGGGTTTTGTTGCGGGCAATGTGAGTCAGGAGGTGCAGCGGTAGGGGGGTGGGGGAAAGGAGGCTTGTCGGCTGCGATTGGCAAAAGGGAAAGTGTGGAGAGTGGGGAGGCAGTGGCAACGGCCTAGGCGGGGATGCCGGAGCACCCAAGGAAGGGGAATGGCCGGTGTCGGTTGTTGCAGTTGGGGAGATACATTGCCAAGGAATCGTTACTACTGGGAAGGAGGGGGAGACACAAGACCGACTGACCCATTTCTTGCAAGTAGCAAACACAGGAGGCCCACTGCTGCTTGGTCCACTTGTCATAGATGGTGTGCTAGAGAACCAAGAGTGGACTTGAAAGTTCTCCTAATATATTTGTTGCATGGCTGAAGAGAACTGTCTGCAATCGGAGAGACCCGGGAACCGAGGCGGGAATCAGCAAAATGATGCAACATGACCCAATCGGAAACATTGCCCACAATGGATTGGTTTGAGACATGTGGCTCGGGAATGAGCTGAGGAAAAACACCTTGTGCAATGAGCTGAGCCCAATGTTTGCATCTTCGGCGAGATTACAGCAGGCGAGGTTTGAAAATGTCCTTTACTTGCACCTTCATCCAAGGGGATTGACTGAGAAAGAGAGCCCAAATTAAGGTCCAAATTAATATCCGGCGGTAAATGATTCAAATCATAGACCCTCTGATTAGCCGCTTTTTTCGCTGAATTCTGTGCTCTGGGAACCCAATGATTACTCAACTGTTGGAAAACTGAAGAACGAATCTTTGGATGATTAGCTGCAGTAGCAGACTGACCAGAACTTGATCCCCTGATTGGCACTGTGTTGGCACCAGTCAATGGTGTAAATCTTGAATAAGAAGCTTGTTTAGATCTCTTAGAGGCCACATGAATCCAAGGAAAGTGTACGCCTTTAGCTTTATCAAGAACAGATCGTGCAAAATGCATGCCTCTGTCATTCCAGAGATGAAAAACCACCCGAAAGGCATCGCACTGGAAAGAATCCATATTATACACAAGCAGGCCAACTTGCTTGGTCGAAACCGCAAAATTTGAAAATCCAGTCTTCCAATTCTTCCACAGCAAAAGAAGGAGTTGAACCTCCAAGAACCGACTGAAGGATGAAACCAACATTTTCCACTGACAGTTTGAAATGAGATCGTGGAAACGAAGCCAGGAGCCAAAAGCAGGAAGAGGAACCAGATGGTGAAACCCGAACTCCAAGCAAGGATCGTACCTTGGAGGAGAAATTGAGCCCTGGGCGTAGGTCAATGCTTGAGGGATCCATGGCCATGAGAAGAGGAAGACGAAGAGGAGGTGAGATGTGGACGCCAGGACCGGGTGCTCACCGGCGGGGGAGGGACTCAAGGGTCACCGCCTTAGAGCGCTCTCCATCACCCTTCAGATCAGTATAGCGGACACGCACTTCCCATCTAATGGTTTGAAATTACAAGACATTTCACTTCATCAGACCATAAGGATTGAAAACACTAAAACTGAAGTTTGTTGCTGAATTTCCATCCAAAGTTGTTGAAGATCTCCATAACCGTGCTCTCCAACTTGCAGCAATTGTCCTTCAAAGTATTTTTCTCTTCCTCTTTAGATAGCAGCGACCAACATCTTGTCTAGTATGTCGCTCTGAAGATGACCTGCATAAAGGAGTTAGGATTGGTTCTTTCGAATACCACCTCATTTCTATTCAACCAAATAGCCCAACAAAGCGCAGAAGCGCCCACAAGAATGTATTTTCTAATCTTTCGGAGAAACCTCTAAACCAAGATCCCAACAAATTATCAACACTAACAGGTGGTTGAATACCGAAAGAGATATGAACAACATTCCAAACAAACCTTGCCATAGGGCAATAAAAAAATAAGTGTTGTATCATTTCATTAGAGCTAAAAAACAGCACTTAGCACTATTGCCATCATCTCTTAGCTAGATTATCCTTTGTCAATATAACCCTTTTTTCAAGTACCACATGAACACTTTAATTTTGAGTGGTACTTTAATTTTCTAGGAATTACACATTGATCGTATGCCTTCATTTTGCATTATATCATTATATATTGATCTCATTGTGAACTTTTTATTCTTATTCAGTAACCAAATCATGGCATCTTCCTGATAAGTGAGATTGTATGTCACCACTTCTGCTACTAAAAGGATCCATTTTCTTAATCTTTCCCCTATCAGTGCACATCTGAAGGACACGTTCAGGGAACTGTGCTTAGCACTCTAGTTACTGTTTCATTTTTTGTTCTTGCAAACCATTAATAACTTTGCTTCATCTCAGTGCGAATATCATAATGAAGCATCATGTCTTCTGATCCCGTACATCCAGCACATTAGATGTCAAGCTGGCTCAGCTAGGCTCGCTTCAGCTCGTTTAGATAACGAGCTGGCTCAGCGCGGCTGGTTATCTAAATGAGTAGAAAGTGAAGCTCAGCTCAGCTCGTGACAAGCTCGAGCCAGCTTGATTTAGCTCCCGAGCTGAAGAGGGAGAGGGCGCAGGCTGCGGCGGGCCACGCTACAAGCGACGACGCGAGGGCGCAAGCCTGCATGCCGCCGGCCGGGCAGCGAGCTATGGTGCATAAGCTTTTAGCACGCATGCATGAATCCAGCACGAGCAGCACTAGCCAAAGGAATTCCGATCCTAGCCCAAGGAAAGGTAAAGAAAAGAAATTGGTAAAATTGTTTGAACTCAATCTTGCATTTTGATAAATAGATCACGAACTCCTAGAATTAAACTGTGCATCTGCCGATAGACACGGACCCCAAAAGCCTCAGCCGTGAGCCAAGGCATGGCCACCTCATCCTTGGAGATCTGAGGTCCTCATGCGGCATGCGAGCATGGAGAGAGCAGAGAAAACTTGCGGCCGGTTTTCGACTGGCTACAGTGGCAGAGGGTAGGGCAGGAGAGGGAAAGGGGAAGGGACGGGCGCCTCGGCCAGTCCGGCAAGATTCATGCGCCTACGCCGCCTCCACGGCTGCATGTTGCGTGAGAAGGGGAGAGGCCGAGAAGGAGCCGCAGGCTTGGCTGGTTGGGGTCCTTGGGATGGATAAGGTAAGCGGCTTTGAGCATCTCCAGCGGTCTCTCCTTCCCCAATACAACTACGTATTGGAAGAATTATTAAGAAAATAGTACACCAGCAGTCTCTTTTTGCCTTTTTTTCCTAATAATTATTGAGAAAATTCTCTATTGTTCCTTTCTTGGTCCTGAAAATTTTGAACCTCCCTATTTGACAATAGTGGCAGATCCAGAACTAAAATCCACCTATGGCGAATTCTATCACTACAGTGGTGTATAAGGGCCTGTTTGGGACTGCTCCACTCCAAAAAAAAATAGAGCTCTACTCCACCAACTCCACCTTCCTTCAGCTCCACTCCACTAAATCCACAAAAACATGAAGCTGTTGCACCTGTTTGGCAAATGGGATGACTCCTGCTGTAGGAACATGATGTTTTTACGTGCATTGTCTATTATACCCCTGTATTGTGGGACCCACATGTCAGTGTACATTGGACTAGAGGGAGAGTGAGCATCCCATCTCCTCTCCTCCGACTAGCCCAGCCCAGTGGGTCCTGTGCAGGCAACGGCCATGGCGTCCCTCCCCTTCCTCTGCCTCATCCTGCTTGTCCGCTCCTCACCGCCGCGTAGCAGATGCCCTCTTTCTCCATCAATGACACGGCCTGGCACCCCACCGACATCAACCGCACCCTCCTCTCGCCGCAAGGGGACTTCACCGCTAGGTTCGTGGCGGCGAGCTCTGATCTGCCCAAGTACCGCTTCACCATCAACGCTTCGGGTCGGCTCGCCTGGACTGCCGGCGGGAACAACACCGCCATCTGGTCAACCTCTGCCATGAATTCCTCCACAGGCACGGTGGTTCTGCAGCTCAACGACACGGGGAGCCTCATCTATGGCACAGCCTGGTCAAGCTTCTCTGAGCCAACCAAGGCACCATCAACCGGGTGCGGTAGCTCACGCTCGACGATGACAGCAACCTATGGCTCTACGGCCTGCTACCCAAGACCCGACAGTGGAACGTGGTGTGGCAGCTCGTGCAGGAGCCCTACACCATCCCGGGCACCTGCAAAGCCGACAGGATCTGCGTCCTCGTCAGCGTCAGCTGCATCTGCCCCTACCATGAATTCCTCCATGGGCACTCAGCAGCGGCCAAGGGGTGCGTGCCATCGGTCAGGCCGCGCCCGGCCATGGGCGCCCGTGGGTGGATCGGCCGGAGGGGAGATGGCGGTGGTGGAGGAGGAGGAATAGGAGTCGCGCCTCGCGGTGGCGGGTCAGGTGGTGGTGGACTCGTGGGGGTGGCAGCGAACTCGCGGGTTAGGGGGTGGCGGCGGACTCGCGAGGGCGGTAGTGGAACAGAAATAGTCGCGAGTCTTTTTTTTCCTTGAAATGGTACGTGTAAAGAGTGGCATTAATGATTGGTGGATAATTTCCACCCAACTCCAAGAGGAGGTATGAAAGTAGTTTTTTGGAAGCACCCCTTGAGGAGCTCCAGAAAAACCTTGGAGTTGCCCCCTAGATCCACCTTTTTCCTGGAGTTGGTATAGTTGGAGCTAGAGGTGTTTGGCAAGATGGATCTGGAGCGGAGTTGCAAAACTTGAAGCGGAGCAACTCCAAATAGAAAAGTAGCATGGAATTCCGAAGATCATAATTAAGTGATCATAAATTGACAAACAATTCCGCACATGATCCTAAAAAATAATTCTGAATATGGAATAGTATTTGAGCGTACTACTAAAGCTAATTGCAACGAGGGGACCAAATCAAATTCATTCTCCTATTTTTGATGGTCTGAAAGAGCACGCTTCATAATTCTCTTAACCAAGTCCTTCAAGCCCACCACAACTATCAATCAATCAAATAAAACATGAGTGCATCTAAACAAAACATGAGTACACGTGCATACGACTTGTAGTCACAAACCATGCAAAACATTCTATTCTACAACAATTATCCATTTCCAATGAATCCAATCTGCTAACCTTTCTCTTTCTGCCACCATATAGCTCGCCTCATCAGTTTGCCTTGACGGTGGTGCTCCCTACCCCTCCATGATCCCTTCTCGACGAATCCTATGCCCATGGTTGCTGTGCCAGTCTAGAACGCTGTGGGGACAGGAGAGTAAATGGGCCAATACGCTTCAAGATGCAGCCGGCCAAACCACCGGTGGGTGGCCGAACCCAATTCAGAGCACAACTATCTGACGCGGATACGGCGCTGTAACAGCTTCGTCTGCGATGCATCTGCCACCCCAAGGCTTTGCGTCGACGCGATGCCACGGGCGGTAGCCACGGTGCACACCGCCAGACTCGCCATAGTGGTGGATCCGCCCGACACTAGGTTTACTTTCATTTCTAATCTGACACTATCTTCTCTTTTTTTCGTAACGGTGGTAAGTGGAGGGTGAAAAGACCATTTTGCCCCTCAGCATGACCAAAAGGACCAAGTTAGTTTTGATGTCCATATTTCAGTAAAATATCTATGTGTTCATCTCATTCAGTGCATTCATTCGGTATAATTTTCTTTTACAAGGTCACCATCAATTTGATACATGCAAGCATTAAGGCCGTCCATATTGCAGCATTACCAGTAATTTGAAACTAAATTTGACACCTCAAAGCAAAAACATCTCACGTCCCTTTTACATTTGCCAAGAGAGAAAAAAATCTGTATTTGGATCACGTGACAATGCCTGGCAAGTGCTCGTGACGGGCTTCTGATGGTGGCTTCTGATGAGCGCTCCTGCCACAGCAGAGGCCGGCCCTAGCGGGGTTGGAGGAGGTAGGGACGCGATCGCGCAGCCCATCCTATTTCTGAGTCGTCGACCCAGTCTTCTTTGAGAGCGGCTAGCATCGCCTCAACTACTGCAGCAGAGGCCATCCCTGGTCGACGGCAAAGCGCGTCGACAAGGTGGCTGCCGGCGCCCACGGCGAGATCCTCATGGAAGTCGACCACGCCCACCGCCCGCGGTCACCTAACCCGTCCTCATCCCTGCGCAGAGCCCAGCATCCCAGGCGAGGAGCGGCCATCATCACCCTTGGGCCGCGCCCTCCGAGCACACGCTTGGAGCTGCAGGCTCGGTCGCCTCCGCACCATCCTCGCTGTCCATTGAGCTGCCGCCGCCGTTCGATCTAGAGGTAGGGGCTGGGGGCCAAGCGGCTTCAGTTAAGGGCATTTTGGTCCATTCAATAAAGTCCAATTGAGAAGTTAACGGAAGCACGTAATGGATTGAACGGAAGTATCGAACAGGGAATGATGTTTAATGTCAAATAGGGAAGTTCAAAACGGCCAAAAAAGAAAGCATTAATTTTACCGGTTTCAAACAAGGACAACCCAGTAATTAATCCGAACTCTCCCCAAATAAAGGAGGAGTTGTGACTCTCCCAATACGATAGTTAGATTGGGATGAGATTAATGGGAGACTGCAAAAGCAACTTTCCTAATAACGATGAAAGTGATATTAGTATATATCCCTATTAACTAGTTATTGGAAAATATTTATTGGAAGGATGCTGGAGATGCTCTAGAGAGATTGGACTCGGCGCTGCTAGTTCTTGTCGCTTGGTCTGCCTTTTGGCCTCGGCTCGTTGAGCTCACGAGCTGCTCGCGAGCCACCTCGAGCTAGCTCGTTACATAAATGAGCTAAAGTATCAGCTCAGCTCGGTCAAAAAATGTAACGAACCGAACCGAGCTGAGCCAGTCACTGGCTCACGATAAGAGCGAGTTAACCAGCCACGAGCATTTTGCCTAGCTCTAGATGTGCTCCCAGTTTTGTGGTCAACCAACCTATCGACGGTTTTGAGGTCGAAAGCAGTAAACCCACACACAAGGCACGACTCATCACTGGATTTAAGGTCCAAACCAGTCAACCATCGGGTTCAAGATGTGTAGCACATGCACAAACCTGATGCGTGACCGGCCTCCACCAAAACCCCCTGCATCATTGAGCCATCCACGGTCTCACACCATGAAAATCCTACTCAAATTATTTGTCATTGACATCTGTTCATAACTTGATTGATGATGTCTTCATCAACATGTATTCTTATCCGTTCCCATATACATTGTAGATCATCCATTGTCCGCATGGACTTCTTAGTCGATTGGACCCAAGCCACCTTATCAGTCCTTCATCCATTTGTCACCGACTATCGTAGCCGCATCTCTCTTGCACATAGTCCAGAGACACAACACTCATGATATATTTAACATAACTCATATGGTTAGCTATTAGAATAATCAAGCACATATAAATTATGAACTTAATAAAAATCCTTAAATCATGTAGTCAATCACTTATCACACCTAGGGATAGGGATGGAACAAGGCACATTTCAACTTTATTTTTTCACATAGGTTCCTTGACCAAGATATAAACAGTATCACAAGGATCCATGAATGAAATGCTTACATTATTGAACCATGAATGATTGCACAGCCTTAGAACACACAGGACCGAAGAATAGTTGAAATCAAAGGTCAAATCAAGGTGAAAGCATAGATGCCGGTTACTTATGCAGGTCTGCCGATCGGTGGATTGGATTGCAATTGCAACTCAGCAATACAGGCAGCATGTACATTTGCTCATCATTTCGGTAGCATTACTTTGTTATTAAAGGACGCCGTCCGTCAGTGTCCACCCGATATGTACCAACGGCGCTTTTCCGATCGAGTGCGTGGCTCCGATGGCGGTGGTTCAGTATGCGACAGGCCGATGGGATGAGGTCGGTTTCCCGCTGGTAGGTGCTCTCTCGGTTCTCAAACTATTTTATATTTGATCAAAATTATAAAAGATCATAAAATTATATGGCACCGAATAATATACTATGAAAATATATTTAATAAAAAAACTAATAGTACTTATTTGGTATAATGTTAGTACTTTATTGTATAAATTTGGTCAAACTTAAGATGTTTGATTCTCCAAGAAAGTTAGAATGACTTTAAGGACACCTGGAATGTAAGGGAGGTCCTCCACCACCTTTAACGATCTAGCTCCTCTGATAAACATCTCTTTCAGGTTGAGGTTGGTGGCATGTGCAAGTTTCTATGGGAGGGCTCTTAGCTTCGGATTCCATGAGTTGCAATGTCTGCAACCGAGGTATAAATAGCAGCATTTTAGGTCCACCCTGTTGGACAGATATATATGTTGTGTATGCGTGTGTGTATTGGGCTTGAGCTCAGGCGTCTAGCGCCAGCTCTAGTTGGTTAGAGGGATATGAGGAGATCTTGATTGGTGGTGTTTCTATAAACCTCAAGAGATCTCCTCACCCCTGTAAATGTACACCTATCCCTCCATCAATCTAATCAACTATTCCACACAATCTTATTGCTTTCATGGTATCATGAGTCCGGGTTACCCCCAATCCATCTTCTTCCGCACCCTAGGAAGCCGCCCCTTTCGGCGCCGCTTCCTTCCCGACGCGCAAGCCCTCTTGGTGCGCCGTCCTCTTCCTACCATGTACGCGCCTCCCTCTGTGCGCCCACACCGCGATGACGGGCCCTGCTCCACCCATCCTAGCCTTGGCGCCGCTGGCGCCACCCCCTCATCTGCCGACTAGGACCTCCTCGATGTCGCCGCCAATCAGTGCACTGAGGAGGAACATGCCGCCCACGCTACACGCACACGGGAGGCTCAAGCCGCCCGCAATGCTACAGAGCACAATGATGAGGACATCACCTGCTCGGATACAACCACATTAGCAACTTTTGATTCAAAGGTGAAATAATTCTTTGTCATGATTGTATTTGATACATTTGATGAATTGATGCTACACCATGATGTATGCTTATTGTCATCTTCAGAAATACATGCATGGATAAAAACAGTGTTAAACACACATGGAAAGCATAGAGGTCCAAAGAAGTTGATTGGGGACCAAGTCCAAGAATTCCCAACATTTCCCACCAAGCCACCACGTCACTTTTGGCCCAACGAATGAAAGAGATCAAATCTAACATGTTTCGAAGTTGGATTCGGACTGCAGAACAACACCAAATTATGACGGTCACCACAGTCACATACGGACTCGGATTGGAACATTCAAGTACATCATGGGATAAGTCTATTTTCATATGGATCCAGACTCATGTCCAAATCTTTTCTAAGGCTGCCACAATCGTCGTTTTACTACATAGGCCTTTTTCTGTCTATAGTGCTATGTCACCTTATTATGGTCCAATGGATCGTGTATCAAGTTGGGTCTATTAGGGACGCGCCCTAGAGTTGGAGCACGACCCCAACACCCTGGTGGTCATCCTCCAACATTCATATATCCCTTAGCCACCACCAAGAATAGTTGGCTTTTGTTTAGATGAAAATTTAGCTACTGCTACTTCCTTGTAAACATGTTTGTCAATTAGACCACCCAATTTGCTTGATTCAGAACCCCAAATTTGAGAGTATCACATTCATCTCTTGGGCAAAGTCTATGCACTATTTGCTTATCCACTTGTTCTTTCTTGTTCTTCGATTTGCTTGCAGGTTCAAGGTTGTTTTTGACACGGCAAGAGCAGCAACAAATTGGAGCCGGTGTAACTGTCGCTAAGGTGCAGCACCCCTGTTGGTCATTGTAGTTGGGTAGCACAACATCGGATCCACCCCAAATCGAGTTATTACCCACTCAACAAAAGATCAGGAACAAACTCTAGTGGGTTTATATCACGCGAGGCAGCTACCACCCTCAAGAAACACGACACGGCCGAGGCCCACGCGCGTGCCGCCCAGGAGCGCGCCACGGCGAACACTCCTCAACCTGAGGTGCCTAACATTGACGCTGCCTCCACCATCGATGACATCCCCCATGATGTCCTCCACCACAAGGCCGCTGCACTAATCAACCTTCATGCGCAGGCCGTGGCAGTCCAAAACATCCTCGCCCTCGTGCTGCTCGTCCTCGACACCACCTCCACCTTCTTCCCTTCCTCCTGACTCTTGGCAAGTATTCCTTGCAGAGTCATGTCCTCTCCAACACTGCCGCATTTGGGTCCTCTGATTGGGTGCACATGGACTGCATTGTGCGCTCCTGGATCATGGGCACTCTCTCCCCCGAAATGGCCGATGTCGTCATGGAGCGTGATGCCACCGCCCGTTCCATGTTGATCGCTCTGGAGTCCCAGTTCCTTGGGAACTGGGAGATGCGCGCCCTCTTCCTCAACATGGAATTTCACAACTTCTCCCAAGGGGACCTCTCCATCACCGACTACTATTGCAGCTTCAAGTCTATGGCAGACTCCCTCCTTGACCTCGGCGAACACATCACCGACCGGACACTAGTCCTAAACATGATCCGCGACCTCAACGGACACTTCAAGGACATCGGCACCAACCTCCATCGCAGTTGCCCCTTCTCCACCTTCCTCCAAGTGCGTAGCGAACTGCAGCTGGAGGAGCTTCACATGGCCAAGACAGTGCTCGCTGGCACCTTCACCACGTCCTCCGCTGGTGACGACTCTAGGTCCGGGGCTTCTCCCGGCCTACAACAGCCCCCAAGCTGTAGCAGCCTTCCTCTGGCTCTGAGGGGCGGCATGCGTAGCAAGCACGGAGGCAAGCCAGGCGGCAACGGCGGCCAAGGCAGCGCTGGTGGCGATGGCGGCACCAACTCCATGGGTGCTCCCACTTCTCGGGCAGCCTAGAACGGCCCCTTCCCCAGCTACTACCACCCCTAGTCCGGGGCCATCCAGATGTGGCCTGGACCCAGGGGTTCCCCAGGCTCCGCCCACAAGCCTCCACCTCTAGCTCAGCACCAGGACCTGCTCGTTCAGCAACAGTAGCAGGCCTTGGCATTCCAGCAGTAACAGCAGGTCCTGGCGGCCCAGTAGCAGGCTCTACTCACCAATCAGCAGCCTCACGCCCTGCTGGCTAGGTCCCAAGGCCAATGGGCCGTCCCACCGCCTGGTTACTATAACCCTATGGTCGGTCTGCCCGGATGCGATTAGCACACCCTCGTGGCGAACTTCAGCACCATGTCTCTACAGCAGCCGCAGCAGCACGAGTGGTACTTCAACTACGGTGCTACTAACAACATGACATCTGATGCTGGTACTCTTTCCCGATCCTTCATCTCACATTCATCATCTCCATCATCCATTGTTGTTGGGGACGGCTATCTTTTGCCCATCACCTACTGGCTTTGATTCTCTTTCACATAAGCTTTATCTTAATAATGTTCTGGTTTCTCCAAACCTCATTAAGAACCTTATTTATGTTCCCCAGTTTACTTCCAACAATAATTGTTCTGTGGTGTTTCACCCTCTTAGCTATTTTGCGAAGGATTTTCCCACTCAGAAAGAGATAATCAGATGTGATAGCTCCAGTCCACTCTACTCGCTGCATCTTCCGGCATCCTCCTTCCATGCTGCTACCTCATCCTCGCTCTGGCACTGTCACCATCATCATCTGGGTCATGAAGTTTTGTCTAAGTTAGCACAATCGGTTGCAATCTCTTGTAATAAAAGTGCTAGCGATACTCTTTGTCATGCTTGCCATCTAGGTCGCCACATTCGTTTGCCTTTTCATGTGTCGTCATCTAGATTTACTCGTATTTTTCATTTAATTCATTATGATCTTTGGACATCACCTATCGTCAGTGTTTCTGGTCATAAATATTATCTGGTTATTTTGGATAACTTCTCACATTACCTTTGGATGTTTCCTCTACAGCTTAAATCTAACACCTTCACCACCCTCTCCAACTTTTTTGCTTACGTTGGTACACAGTTTGGCGTAACTATGAAGGGAGTCTAGTGCGACAATAGCCGCAAGTTCAATAACTTCAGCGCCTACACGTTCTCCTGTCCTATGGCATTCATCTCTGCATGTCATGCCCATACACCTCACCGCAGAACAGAAAAGCTGAACGCATCATTCGTTCCACTAACAATGTCATTCGCTCCCTATTGTTTCAAGCTAGTGTCCCACCCTCATTGGGTTTAGGCCCTCGGCATAGCTACCTATTTGCTGAACATCCTTCCCACCAAGACGCTCAACTTTGCCATGCCGCACTTCGCCCTTTTTGGGTCCCTGCCTTCGTATGAGCATCTTCGGGTCTTTGGTTGCTATTTGGTTGCAAGTGCTATCTCAACCTCTCAGCCACTACCCCTCAAAACTTGATCCTCGATTGACCTTGTGCACTTTTTTTGGCTATTCCCCTAACCACAAGGAATACCGCTATCTTGACCGCCACTCAAACTTCATCATCATCTCATGCCATGTCATCTTCGAGGAGATTTCTTTTCCCTTCTATGAAGGCACCTCTTCTCCTATCCAGGAGGACTTCGAGTTTTTGGTGGATTGTCCTAACATTGTGCCGATGCCTCTAGCATCGTCACTGCCTTCTGTGCCTGCAGGTACTTCCCCGATGGTGCCTACATAGCCACATGCAGTTTTTCCTGGTGCTGCCTCTTCCGGGCTGCCACCACTGGCTGTTGCCCCGGCTGCTGCTTCAGTAGTGCTTGACGCTGCTCCACCTGTCCTATAGCCGCTCGTGGCCATCCACCGGCCGCTATAGCTACCAACGGCCAGCCTGCAACTGATGCAGCTGCCCGCGGCCTCCACACCACCACCTCTGCCCCGACCGCAACACTCTCCAGCTGCTACGCGATCAGCCCCGAGGATCTCAGCGTCCCGCTAGGTTCCTCCACGACGCCTCCGACCGAGGCTACCCCTTTTGCCCTGCAGCAGCAGTTCCGCAGCTATGTCTACCCCCGATGGGCAATGCTTGCTCTTGCACAGGCATCCCCCTTGCCGCCTGCCCGCCTCCCTACTAGGTCTATCCCTGTTTGCCCAGTGGCTAATCGCCACGCCATGACCACTCGTGGTAAGGTTGGTTTTCTCCTACCAGCACTGTTTTAGGCCTCCCAGTTGTCTCTTGTTCCTCGAACATACTGTGCTGCCTTGGTTGATCCCAATTGGTGAGCCACAATGAAGGAGGAGCACTCGACTCTATTAGCCAATAACACATGGGATTTGATTCCTCATCCACCTCGATCAACCATGGTGACTGGAAAGTGGGTTTTCAAGCATAAGTACAAGGTTGATGGCTCTCTCGAGCGCTACAAGGCTCGTTGGGTACACCATGGTTTTACACAGTGGCTTGGTGTTGATTTTGCACAAACTTTTACCCCAGTTGTGAAGCCAGCTACCGTTCGGACAGCTCTGTCGCTCGCTCTTCCTCGCCATTGGTGTGTTCACCGCTCGATGCGAAGAACACTTTTCTTCATAGCACTCTGTGAGAGACGGTATACTGTGTTCAACCTACTAGTTTTGAGGACCTTGCTCATCCAGATTATGTCTGTCACCTCAACAAGTACTTGTATGGACTAAAGCAGGTGCCGCGTGCTTGGTACAGTAAGTTTGCCTCCCATTTGCTCCAGCTAGGTTTTCTGGAAGCTAAGTCTGACACCTCACTGTTTATCTACCACCATGGATCTAATATGGCCTACCTCCTCCTTTATGTGGACGACATCGTGCTTACTGCTTCCTCTACGGCCCTCTTGCGTCGCACCATTAGTGCTCTCTATCAGGAGTTCTCTATGAAGGATCTTGGCGAGCTCCATCATTTTTTGGGTATGCATGTTGAGCGACATGGTTCTGGTCTTCTTCTCTCTCAGCAGTAGTTTATGCTTGATATCCTTGACTACAACAGGATGACTGATTGCAAGCCATGCACCACACCTGTCGATCTAAATCCTAAGCTCTCCGCCGATGGTCCTCCGTTGAATGGTCCTACAAACTACCACAGCCTTGCCGGAGCCTTGCAGTATCTCACTTTCACAAGGCCAGATATCACTTACGTTGTTCAGTAGGTGTGTCTTCATATGCATGATCCTAGAGAGCCTCACCTTGCAGCTCTAAATCATATTCTTTGGTATGTTCAAGGCACTTTGGATCTCAGTTTGATGGTGCACCCTTCCTCGCAGTCTGAATTGGTGGTTTATTCCAACGCTGACTGGAGTGGTTGTCCTGATACACACAAGTCCACTTCGGGCTATGCAGTGTTCCTTGGGGACAATCTTATCTCTTGGTCATCCAAGTGCCAGAACACAATCTCCATATCAAGTGGTGAGGCCAAGCACCACGCGGTTGCTAATGCCATTGCTGAGGCTACCTGGCTGCGCCAGCTTCTGTTTGAGCTGCACTCACCACTACGGTGTGCCACCCTGGTGTATTGCAATAACATTAGTGCTATCTACATGTCTTCGAATCCCATCCAACATCAGCGCACCAAGCATGTGGAGATCGATCTTCACTTCGTCTGGGAGCATGTCGGTCTTGGTGACATCCCTGTCCTTCATGTTCCCACAACTTCGCAGTTTGCCAATGTCTTCACCAAAGGAGTGCCATCTTCAGTGCTCATGAAGTTCAGGTCCAGTCTTAATGTTTGACCCATCAACGATTCGACTGTGGGGGCGTGTTAGATAGATATATATGTTGTGTATGCATGTGTGTATTGGGCCTAAGCCCAGGCGTCTAGCGCCGGCTTTCCCTAGTTGGTTAGAGGGACATGAGGAGATCTTGATTGGTGTTGTTTCTATAAACCTCGAGATCTCCTCTCCCCTATATATATGTACACCTATCCCTGTATCAATCCAATCTACTATTCCACGCAATCTCATTGCTTTCACACCCAACTTTGTGCATCACAGTAGCTCCATTGCCATCGCCTTCACTAACTTTTTTTTATTAGTGACCGTGCCTTAGCACGTATTTCATTAAGGGGAAGAGAAGAGTTGTTACATTCTAGAGAGTATAGTCATCAGAAGTGATGACTCACTCGAGAAGTTTAAAAATCTTGGTTTAATTACACAACAACATGGTCGCGAGCTGACGGAAGATCTAAAGCTAGGGCAATCGTTGCCATTGGGGAGAAACGCGCTTGAGCCCAACCCGAGGCCTCCTCCATTATGTCCCTTACCAATGAATCATCAGTCCTTTGGCACTGATTGAAAGTCTGAGTGTTACGTTCAAGCCAAAAGGACCACACCACCAGGACCACAAGTGAATCAAAGATTTTTCTTGCTATTTTGTCCAGCCTCTTCCTTTCCCTTGTCCACCAATTTGTGAGGGAGTATTCTAAAGAGTTTGGTGTCAAATGTTGCCAGCCAATTTTGACCAACAAGGAGTGCCAAACCGATCAACTATAAGATCATCCAACCAGGAGGTGCGAGATTGTTTTAGGTTCTTGGCTGCAGAGAATACAACTATCATCATTTTGTAGGTTGTGTCATTTCCTCCTAGCAACGACCATGGAAGGAGAGCCAGACAAAGAACTTACATTTCCTAGGAGCTCTTGTCTTGTGCACAACCTTAGCTCCTTGTACCGCAGTCTCACCAATGAAGAATGCCTGGTATACCGATGCTGTTGAGAATTTGTGGTCTGAAGTCCAATGCCATCGGATAGTATCCTCTACCAAGGGATCAAGAGTGATTTCGGCAATTGCTTCCCAAATATTAAGGTAGTTCAGGATGACCTGCACCGTGAGTGCTCCAGTAATGTCCTTCACCCAACGTCGGTCCTGGAGCCCCTCAAAAACTAAACTCTTCTTCTGGATTCTCGTGCCAACTGCCTGAATTAGGTAGGGGGCTAATTCAGCAACTTAGTGTCCATTTATCCACCTATCTATCCAGAACAAGGTTCTCTTGCCATCCCCTATGATCATCAAGGTACAATAGTGAAACATCGAAGCGACTGGATGTTCCACATCATCGAGGGGTAGCGTCCATGGTATGTCAGCTTCTGTCTTCTTGATCCATAGCCAGCGCATGCGTAGGGCATAACCCATGATCTGCAGGTTTGTCACTCTAAGTCCACCAAGCTCCAGTGGCTAGCAAACCTTGGGCCATGCAAGCATGCAACGGACGCCGGACACCATCTCTGTTCCACGCCATAGGAAAGCTCGCCTACCCTTGTTAATGCAACTAATTGCCCATGGGGAGATAGCTGCAGCAATAGCCATGTGGATTGGGACTGCAAACATTTTCACCTTTACTAACACTGCACGTCCGGCCCGGCTCATCAAGCCTGCCTTCCAAGTTGGCCACCCCTGTGAGACCCGATCCACCAAAGGTTGAAGTTCGTCCTTTCTTAATGTTTGGATGGACAAGGGAATGCCAAGGTACTTGCATGGGAAGGATGTGAGGGTGCCCAGGAAAAAACGCAGTAGTGTTACCGATTCCTCAAGCCCACATTGTATAGGTGAGATGCTGCATTTTCCTAGGTTAGTGCACAATCCGGTGACGCTACCAAAGATGTCCAGAATCATATGGCGAGGACCAAGTCTTGTTGTGATGGAGACAAAAAGAGTACAACATCATCCGCGTAGAAGAAAGCACGCTCCCTGATTCGGCTCTATCCTAGGCTTCGGAACAGCCCTTCCCTATCAGCAATCTGGAGCATGGCATTTAGGGCCTCCATAACCAGCACAAATAGCATCGAAGAGAGAGGATCACCCTGCCGAAGGCCTCTTGGATGACAAATTCTCCTTCCTGGGGAGCCATTGACAATGACCTTGGTGCTAGCGGTGAAGAGCAGGAAGCTGATCCAATTAAGCCAACACCAGGAGAAACCCATGTGCTTCAGGATGGCAAGGAGGAACACCTAATTCACTGAGTCAAACGTCTTTGCAATGTCGACCTAAATTAGTGCACATGGTGTCTTGGAGTGGTGAAGCAGTTTGACTGATAGCTGCACAGCCTTGAAATTGCCATGAATTAGCTGGCCTTTGACGAAGGCGCTCTGGTTATATCTCATTAAATGATGCAGCTTAGGTGCAAGCCTTGTTTCCAAAACCTTTGCAAACAGCTTGGAGAAGCTATGGATAAGGCTAATAGGGCAATAGTCAGCAATGCTCAAGGCGTCTGGTTTCTTGCACAACAAGATCATGTAAGCTTGATTGACCAAATGCAGGCTTCTACTATTGAGTGACCAAAGAGCATGAAAGGTCCTCATGATGTTATGTTTTGATGATAGGCCATGCCGTGCGGTAGAATAGGCCTATGAAACTGTCCGGTCCCGGCGCTTTGTCTAGTGGCATGTCCTGAATGGTTTGCCAAAATTCCTCCTCAGTGAAACAGAAATCTGTGCCCCCTAGGTCAGCAATTGGGATGCCCAGGCAGTGAAAGTCCAGTGATACCGTGCTTACAGTCCTATTGCCCAAGACCTCATTAAAGTGGTTGAACACTGCCTCCGGCTTGGCTTCATTGTAACATACCATACTTTTACGAGATGTTAGTGTTGCACAAATGTGAATTTAAAAAAAATTATTCTTTATAGTGGTGGTGTGAAATTTCCAAATCCTAAGAGTGTCTTCATTTAAACCTTTCCTAAATTCCTAGAATAATTTGAATTAAATTTGAAAACCTAGAATGATTAAATGATAGTATGCCATTAGGATTTTAATTTGAGTGGATTCAAATTTGAACTCCAAATTCAAATTTGAATTAAAACTAACAATTCTAACTACCCCAACAGGCCTTGGGCCGAAACCTCACTGTCGGCCCATCCCAACCGCCAAAGCCACCAGGCCGTCGGCCCACCTCCACACTGGCCCAGCCCGCCGACCTACTCTGCCGACTTCGCTCCACCCCGCACCAGGCCAGCCCAAGCGACAGCCCAGGACATCGCGCACCAGCTCACTTCACTCGTCCACCACGCTGCCGCTGCTGCCACTGCCATGCTCAGCCCGCACGTCAGCTGCCCCGGAGGGCACTGTGCTTCTTCCCCGAGCGCCGCATGCATGCCACGCGTGAGCTGGGATAGTGACGCATGAGCCTCGCCACCGCCCCCTTTTGCGCCAGCTCGCCCGGATCAACCCCATGCCACCTCCACATCCGCCGCCGTCCATTCCGCACCCGTGCCCTAGCAGCCGCCTATAAACCAAACCCCCCTGCCCCCCGCCCCAGCCACCTCCCTGTCCAAGCCACCACAAATTCGGGTTTTCCCCTGCCGTCGGTCTTGGAAGGGAAGAGAGGGAGGAAGGGTGCCGGAGCAGGAGAAAAGGAGGGATAAAGAGGAAGGAGGAGGCCTCGGGAAGGAGGAGGATGCCACGCTCCGGACCGCTTCGCCTCACCACGCCACGCTGGTGAGCCGCCCCTGCCCTTCTCCTCACCCTTGAAGTCCTACACCGTAGCCTAGACGCCGCCGCCACCGGGGAGACACGCACCACGGACGTAGTCACCGCACACGCGCACGCCAAGCCGCGGTTGGGGCAAGACCCCGAGTCTGCGTGCCACTGCTTGCTGCTGCTACGCGTTGTCTATGCGTCGGCCTTCGAGCCGTTCTCCTTCTTCCACAGGTGCCACTGCCGTCTTGTCACCACACACTGCCGCGCCGCCGCCATCGCTGCCACGATCAAGGCTCAGCCTTGGCCCGTGGGAAAGCTTCACTACCTTTAGGGCCCAAAAGGCCGGACCTTTAGGTTGCTAGTAGTCGCCACCGTGCCACCCGAGCAGTGCCGCCGCCCTTCGCCGCCGGCCGCCGGAGAGAGCACCGCCCGGGCGTGCGCCGTCACCGCGAACTGCCACTGAGGCAATTCATTGAGCACCTAGTGAGGGACGCGTTCCAGCCAATAGGAGAAGAGCCGCACCAGGGGCCACACGAAGGTGAAGCCGCACGGGCCACAAATGATCCTGCGAGCCGGAGGAGTATAGCCGGCCACATCACACACCACCTGGCTTGCCACATAACCGTTAACGCCAGCCTGTAGTCACTTAAAGCCGGCTTATAGCCTCCATAAGGATGCTGACTCAGGCATCTGTATAGCTAGCCTTAATTGCCACCTAGGACTAACAGCTAGCCTATAGCAGGCCTAAAGTTAACATATAGCTACCCTATAGCTAGCAGGGTGCCACGTCAACACGTGAGGCTCACTGAACGCTGACCCGTTGACCGGGTTAACGCTAACATCATGAGGCCCCATTGATGATGTCAGCAAGATGTGTGGCACGCTCTGGTGCTGCCACGTGTCATGCCCGTGATTTTTCTTATTTTCGCAAATTATTTAAAAATCCAGAAATTGATCTAAACTTCAAAAATTCATAACTAATTCATTTTAACTCCAAAAATTATGAAACTAGTTTCATAGTTTTTCTAAAATCATGAATAACATGATAGAATAGTCCTTGCTCTTGTTTGGGTCTTCTTTGTATCTATTTTGTTTCTTCTTTGCAAATAGACCCCTAGTAATTATGTTAATTGCACAATTAGGAGCTGCCAAAGACACGGAGCTGAACCTGGAGCTGGAGCCGTACGAGGACCACTACAAGGAGGAAGACTACTTAGGTTCACACCCATTCGATTTGAATACCCATTAGGCATTACTATTAGAAAGCTAGTGCATTATTTTCTCGTATTATGATGATGAAGCCTGCATAGCCTATTTTTATGCCTTGAATCCTTGTGTGATCTATTACCATATTGCTTATATATGCTATGTGCGATGCTTGCATGTGTATGGGATATCATGAATAGGATTCTTGGCGTGAGTGGGGTTAAAATTAGCAGGAGAAGGTGTTTTTGGGGGATACTTGACAGGGGTGAGCTTTACACAACCCAATCATTAGATTGGGGGCTTGGGGTTCATTCTTGGATATTCCCTATTTGGTACTTGTTGTGAGTACATGGTTGAGGAGCATAGGAGTTGGTGGTGATGCCTATTATGGGTACCGTTGCGATCCATGTGGTGGAGTTGCTTTGTGGGAGATTAGGAGCTCGCCTCAGTCTGAAATGGAGTGGGTGGTCATGCTTCACAGGAATATGTTAAATGTGCACGCCACTCGCTGAATTATGGGGTTTAGGCCTGGGTTGAGACTGGCAAGTGCGGTACCATGCCTGCTGTAGGATAGAGTATCAGTGTAGGAGGGAGAGGTGTTGACCTATAGCCCCCTGATTTGCTTTTGCCCCTGATTGGCCCTAGTGGGAGTGCTTCACAATACCGGGGTGTTCCACTACGGGGATCGCATCCTAGCCTAGTTGTGGGATGGTATCGTAACTCCTAGGTTCTTCACTTGGTAGGGTGTGGTTCAGTCGACTAGCTACCGGCTGCGCTCACCCCGAGATGGGTCCTGGTGTACATGCTCTGCAGAGTTAAAACTATACGTATAGCCGCGTCCTCGGTCAAGGACAACCCTATGACATCACGACTATCCATTGTTTTGGGATTCTCTACCTCTCCTTTTACCTACTTGTGTGAGATGTGAGCCACAACTGCAGTCGGGAAGAGGAGAAGTTGCTCCCTTCTGCCTTTAGGATCCGGCTATGGTTGTTAAGAGGCGAAGAGAGGGAGTCTTCACCTCGACCCTAGTTTGGAGTTGAGGTGTTGGTGATAGGGACCCTGTCGAGATAGGTGGGCCTGATGTGTTGAGAGATTGGGATGGTGGTTTTGATGTTATCTTTATGCTTGCTGCTACATAGGAAACATGAGCCTTTCCCTTGTCTATTTCTTGACCCTTAGCAATAGGGCACTTAAAGCTTGCATACGGATGGTGACGTGGACCTATCCCATTCCCTGGAGACAGCTCGTGAGTTTGCAAGTTACGCGAGTCCGACTTCGACAACAACTTCGATGGATGGTACGATTGAGGGCTGAGTGCTACACTCAAGGAAGCCTTTGGAGATGACCGTGAAGATGGAGGCATCACCGAAAGCTAGTTTCCACTGCATTGGTTTTCTTTATGTCGTTTAGCTCAAGGGGCTTGTACCAGACCGTACTCTCATATTCTGGGATGTAATAATTAAATATGTACTATTATCGTGGTATGGATTTGATATTTATGTTGAAATGAGTTATGTATGTGATAGCTACTGATCCAGGAACTATCATGAGGATACAGGGAGTCGAGTTTTCGGGAATGAAAACCCGATTCGTTTCTTTCGTCTTGGACAACCACCATGTCATCAACCCGCAAGGATGCAATGTTGTTTTTCCGACTACGATGGCAAGCTTGTAGGTGGAAAAATTTTGTGTTCACGAGACCGTTGCCGTATTATCGTTCGTAGCAACAATGACAAACCTAGACATCTGAGCTTCATCTTATTCCTCAGTGCACGCTTGTGATCCGCTAGCTGCCTGTGGTCTTGAGCAGAATTGAACCTGTATACCAGCTCCTTGGCGATCGCAAGCTGAAGGCGAACGCTTCCTACATGTTTTGCACTCCACCTCTTGAGTGCAACGGCCATGTTGCGCAGCTTGTAGTCTAGCACCCGGAACGCATCTGCCTCCAGCCACGGGCAGTGCCATGCTTGTGCCACCGTCTTCAAGTACCCATCGTACTTTGGCCAGATATTCTCGAACCTGAAACGCCTGAACGACCGAAGTGCACAGCTTGTTTGGAGGAGCAGCGGCGCGTGGTTTGATCCTTCCGAAGAGAGTGCAGTGAGGTTGTGGTCAGAAAAGGATTCGGTCCATTCTTCTGTGACGAAGACGCGTCAATGCGCTCAAGGGTGGGGTCAGCCCGCTCATTGCTCCAAGTGTACAAGCGATCGTGAAGATAGAGTTCGAGCAGACTCAGTGTCATCAAGAAAACGCCTAAAGCAGTTCATCATGCCGTGGTTGAGACAGGAATTATTCTTATCTTCAGCTTTGTATATGAGATTAAAATCTCCGCACACAAGCCATTGTCCTGAGCATCCTGCACGTACCTCACGCAGCTCCTCCAGAAATCTCACTTTGTCTTCATCAGATTGAGGGCCATACACACACATCATTCACCGTTCTCCAGGAATCTCACTTTGTCTTGAAAAATCACGAACAAGAGGGTTTGAAACCGACCATTTGTCAAGCCGCGAGGCCAGAAGCACCCCACCACAAGTGTTTGTGGCTGGTAGAGTAAAAAAACCAAACCCTACTGCAAATAAATCTAAGATCATCACATGGGCCGGGAACACGGGGGTTAGACATGGGTTTTTTTTTTTTGCCATTCCCTATGCTTTTTGTTTTCTTTTCTTATTTCAGTTTGAAAAATGTTTTTTCTTAACAAAGGCATCCACAAATTCTAACTGTCTAGCCGTGCTCGTAGTTGTGTCTACTAAATAAGGTTTTCCTAATTCATATCCAAATTATGGATATCCTGATGATATTAGCATGTTTCAACTTTCTGTCTTCGAAGCACTCCTACCACTCTACGCAGAGTGGTAAACAACTCAAGGAATTTGAATGTAATTAGCAAGGAATTTGACATGTGATTCACAAATTATTAGTTTTAGAACAAGTTCAGCTTATCTTTTGTATGAGATTGTGTATTTTATTTTATTTGGAATTGAGTGCATTGAATGAGGAGCTCTCAAAGATTATACTTTTCAAATCTTTCATGTACACAACATCTTAACGTTTTTTTTCCTATTTTGCCAACGCACATCTTAGGCCACTTCTTTTTTTTCTTTTCCCATTGAGCATATATCTCAAACCGTCTTAGTTTAATATTTGTGGAAGTGGTGAGTAAAAGATTTTCATAGAAAGGATGAGGACCCAGGGAAAAAAAGCAATGTGGGGTCGTGAAGTGTGGATGCTCTGAATTTACGAACCATGGGACCCAAATGTAAGGAATCGCTAAACATAAATTTAGTACCATGAAATTCGTATCTGAAAGACCTGTATTACTATATTATAAGGAATTACTATAAACCCACTACTATTTTACTCATGAGGAATGTAATATAAATCACATTGACGATTAATATACAGCTTTGTATAATACACTGGACTAGATCGTGCCTTGCATTTCAATGGTAGTTTCATCAGTAATCTTTTGACATCCGCTCAAACTACCACCTACAAACTCATATTGTCTAGTCATACTGCACACGAATGCTTGAAGGTATTGCACCAACATGTTTCCATTGCAATGGCTTCTTTCCTGTTGCAGTGGCTTCTTTTCCGGTATGTTTACTAGTTTCAGCTTCATATTTGTTTTCTACACGCATCATTTCCAATTCAAATTTGGAGGCAGACTATGAATGTCGGAGTGGTTAAGGACATTTCCTACAACTTTTACCCTATTCCACAAGCAGTGACCGCACGTCGCCCGTGTCGAGTTCCATTGCCACGTGCAAAAATTAGGCAATTCAGGCCTTGTTCAGTTGAATCCCGTATTAAAATGGATTGAAGGGGATTAGGATCTTGTTACCTCCTAGAGAGAAGGATTAACCGGAGACATCATCAAGCTTCCTATTTACTTTTCGGCTTCGCACATCACTCGTGGGGTTGATGAGGGGGGTGGACGGCACTTAATTGCGCGCACCCAACTCGCCACCCACGATGCACAGCAGCCAGCAGCCAGCCATCACGCACACGGCCGGCCGCTGCATAATGCAATTGCAAACGTGGCCGGAGTTAATGGCCAACGCCGGCGCGCCAACCGTCCGCCCGTCATCCCCATCTACACGGTACACGGACGGAAGCGTGGAGATCTTCTGTAATGAAGCTGCGCTGGCCGGGACGTGCCGTACTACATTTACACAGCAGGGTGCCCGGACCCATCTTGTCTAGTGTAAAAACGAAGCGCCTTCTGGCATATGTCCTTCAAAACTCCAGTTTTTCGGATTCGCTGGATAATGGTTTTTCGGATTGCTTGGACGATGAACAGGATGTATCAGGTATTCAGGTTAACAAATTGCTCGAGGATTGATTCCACGGTAGTGTAATTTTACGAAATAGAGACCAAAGCTGCTACTAGTATTTTGTTACATCTTAGTGGCCCATAATGGTACTTATTGCAAGTAAACAGTAGCGTAGATATTGAACTCGATAAAGATGACTTCTCGTTTTGGTTCGAACGATAGATATTTATACAGGGTAAAGAGACAATGTCTGAAAATTATGATGTCTTTTCAGAAATTGTTTTCTGCCCCAAACAAATATGTTCATTCCGATAGATATCTCTATCATGTGGTGTCTTGTAACTAATGGACACAACCTAAATGATTGTGAGCTCAAATATGCCCTGCATCAGAAGTTATCTGGGTCATAAGCAATGTAATACATATATACAGTGTTTGATTATCTAAATAATTGTTGATTTGCAAAGTCCCTTAATCTTCCAAACACATATATATTAGACATATGTAAGGTAATTATTTTTTTGCCGTGTGGACATTTTATTTCCTGATGTTAGTACTATACTAGCACTATCAAAAATAAGTACACAATTAATAAGCATGCAAAGAATGGTGATCCAATTCATTGCCTGGCTTTTATTTTTAGCATTTGTTAACATGTGGTACAAGGAGCTAGCATAAGTTGCCTGGTGCCACTAGGTCAATGCGGTTGCAAGCATTGCCTCAATTCTAGAATGTTTTGCATATGCTGCGTTTTTGCTTCCTTTTCATTCACTGGATAGATTATACATGATAATACTAAATAATACCACTTGAAGACAATTTCTTTCACAACTGCACATCATTTCTAGCAATCGGTACAGAGAACGATGGCCATCTTTTCGTAATATCGTAATAACCTCACACAATTTTCACCCCTGGCCAAAATCTACCACCATTGGAGGAAAAAAACAGAGAAGAACCTACACTGTCTCTTACACTGAAACCTTGATTCCTTTAATTACCGAACAAATAGAAGAGGTAGGGTACCTATTTCATTGAATAGAAAATAATTTTT
Source organism: Setaria italica (assembly GCF_000263155.2). NCBI lineage: Eukaryota > Viridiplantae > Streptophyta > Magnoliopsida > Poales > Poaceae > Setaria > Setaria italica. The sequence goes on from NC_028457.1 coordinate 21,745,791, forward strand.
TAAGAAAAACATATAGTATATGCCTCAAATCAAAACTTTATGAAACTTAATTTCATAACCTAGTACTACTATATCTCCCTAGATAAAATGAATAAAGCATCAAAGAACGCACCTTGTACTGCCGCCTCACTGCACTGCACTGCACTGCACTGCACCGCATCGCGTGGCTTCCCCTCCTCTGCCTCTGCTCTGCTCCGCCCTGCGAGAATAAATGCCACGCCTCACCACACCCCACACAAAACCCCTCCTTCCTCTGCCTGCACACCCTGCCACAAGATGGCTTCCTGCTCCTCACCACCATGGCCACCCATCCCTCTCCTCCTCCTGCTCTTCTTCCTCCTCTCCTCCTTCTTCTCCTTCTCCGTCCTCACCGCATCAGCAGCACAAGCCTCCTCCCGACAGGTACATGACGTCTCCCTCCCTTTCTTGCTCCGTGTGGTTGGTTGGCAGCACCATCATTTTCTTGCTCTGCGTGCGACCTGCAGGCTGAGAGCGGCGGCAATGCGACGGCAACGGCGGCGCAGGGAACGGAGACGGCGGCGTGGACGCCGCGGCTGCGGAAGACTTTCCTGGACGGCGGCGTGGAGCGGTGGCGCGGGCGGCGGCTGGTGGGGCGGTTCCAGGTGTGCGCGGTGTGCACCTGCTGCGGGGGCCCGCACGGGATGTGCATCCCGGCGCCCTGCTGCTACGCCATCAACTGCAACATCCCCAACCGCCCCTTCGGCGTCTGCTCCTTCACCCCGCGCACCTGCAACTGCCTCAACTGCCACCTCTAGGCAGGATCTCCTCCTTGCTCGGTTCCTGGCGACGAAGAGATCGATCGATTCATGGTGAGGGATTTGTTTGTTTGGGGTCTCAGGTTGGAAGAACTCATATAGTGGTAGCAGTACCAGTAGTATATATACTCCTACATTGTAGTAGCCATGACTCGTAAAGTAGCGGTATGGCGATGGTTGGATTAATTCAGCTTTTTTGTGCGATTTGTTCGTCCTCTTGAATTGAACTGTGGATATAAATCAAGTCAGTAGTATCTTTCTTTGCAGTAACTTTTATTGAATGTTTTGCCTCTAGGTAGTGATGACCTTTGTTTTTGGAATTTGTCGGAACTAGTAGATGTAGGACTACATTTGTGGTGCCAATTTCGAGTGAATTAATATTAGGAGGAACTAAGTACTTACTATATAACTTATTAAAGTAAGAAATCTTGTGGCATCTGTGGGTTATTAGAGTTTATAAAATGATTTCTTCTGGTATCTAGATGATGATATGGTAGATTCGATAATTGTTTCGCATCATGAATTACCAATTGTTACGCTCTTTCCTCTGGCCATGGTTTTAATTGTTTGGAATTGAACGTTACTGATGCAGAGGAGCAGCAGGCAGTATCATGTAGTTGTTGTGCAGTTGCAGTTTCTTGTTTTAGTGATGGCCATTAATTTTCATTATCACAGTTATAATGAGAATTTCCTGAATTTTATCTCACCAGTTTTAATAACCAATAACAAATGAATGTTGAAGAGCACTACTTGCATTTTTAGATCCTTTTCGTTGCCTTTATTTTGAACTTGAGACCTGATATATCATAGAAAAGAAAGTTTGGCCTGACTGCCATGTTGCATAGAAATGGCATAACATGCCTCTGTTCCTGTTGTCCTTAAATTCCTGTACCTATAAGCCGGATCTCTTCTTCAGCGGAAGTCAATGGTGTGGTTGCGCACTGTCTGTTTTACACTCCTGTTTCCGTCCCAAGCCCTTGTCTCTGTTGACGATACGTTCATGCTTTCATGGCATTGTCGTTGACAGTTGACACACGTCCTAAACTCGGTTTCTGTCCTATTCGTCTCTTCCATTTTCGCTTGCCAGTTGCTGCATGTGTGTGCCTTGATTGAAGGATGGAGGTACATATCAGTCAATGTCTTTCCAAAGCATTTTTCTCTCCATGTTACTCCTTCAAATCGCAGATTCGTAGTCTTTTCATTGCATCGTTCGCTACATGCCTACCCCTTCTAATCCCAAATATAAGTTTATTAGGACATTGAGATGGTCTCCAATTTTATTGTAATAAAATAATATTTAAATTGTATTATCTTATAGAGAATTGCATTGTGAACATTTTTTTAGAGTGAATCCAGATACATCCGCCTTACATTGATATATTTTTAAATTATTAATTGTTAACATTTACAATGTTTTACTTAGGTTAGACCTGAATGCATTTGTTTTAGACAGAGGGAACTACTCTCTACAACCATGTACTCGCTCCGGTTCTTTTTACATGTCACATTAGGTTTGTCCTAAGTCAAACCTATCCAACCTTAACCAGATTTATAGAAAAATATAACAACAATTTTACTACCAAACATATACACTGTCAAAATATATTCCTTGGTGCCTTCAACGAAACAAATTAGGTATTGTAGATGTTATTGTATTTTTCTATAAACTTGGTTAAAATTGAACATGCATGGCTTAAGACAAACCTAATATGACATATTAAAAAATCGAGAAGTAATTTTCACCTCACACCTCTCCATATAGCGGTTTCATGGCTACAGTTGGCATGTTTGCTTTTTCATTATTAGCAAAAAGTGACTTGGTGATTATTGGCTGAAAGTGATCTTATGGATAAACTCTATAAAAAAAAGCGATCTTGTTCTTGGAATTAAATTAGTAGATAGTCATTTCAGCTCTATCTTGGTTGTTCATTTTAGAAAATAACTTTATAGAATCGGTTAGGAGTGGTTATTTGTAGAATATCATTTGCCAGAGATCCCCCACTAGTCAACCTATGAGCAGCTTTCGAACGGCTCCGGCAAACATATCTTTAACTTCAGTTGAGAAGCATGGGTGATTGACACTTTTAAGAGGGATTGTTTTTTCTCATTTTCACTTGGATGATAAACTAATTAAGAACCACCATTCATGTGACGAATTACATCACGCTCACGTGAATCATTATTGGTCAAAGATTCAAGGCTTTTTTACCGAATGCACGTTATTAGACTAATCCCAGTGGGAGTTTCATAAAGGTTTTATGCACATTAAATACGGTGACACATCAGCATATGTGATGACATGGCATGGTAATTATGAAGTGAGAGAGGGAAGGAGTTTCATCAGGATGAAACTGTGCATACACTGTTTCCAAGACTATGAAACCTATTGAAACTTGCATTGGGGGCTATAGAGTTTCATTTCATCTAACCATATCCAATCACATGCCTCACACTTAAATGTCATGGGCATCCTATGAAATCGTGAAATGAAACTGTGCATTGGGATTCCCTGTTTCATTCATGAGAATATACCTCATGAGATGATGTGGCATCCTTGGAAACAGTGTAATGAAACCTTGCACTAGGACTAGCCTTAGGACCACAACCACTTTCGAGTTTGGACCTAGCTAGGAAAGTTCACCGTCACCAAAGGAAATTGTGTTGGATGGAAACGAAGGAAAACCGGCCAGCCCTGCTTATGTACACGGCATGTTGATCTCTTTCACTTTTTTTTTCCTTTTTACGTACAAATGGCATGCCAATCAGCCAATGCCGTTGATCTTACACGACGATCCGAGTGGCAATCTTTTGATACACGACACGACGACTGCAGCTGAATCCACCATCGGCCATTCCCGTCCAGGTCAACAACAGCGCCATGGCACTGTCCTTTTGGCGCAGCGTCGTCCTCCTGCACGGCCACGACCAGCTCGGCATGCATGCGGAAAGGGCCGCTAGTAGCTCACCCACATGGCTCCCGCAGGCGTAGGACTCCTCGGTGGAGACCATGGCCATCTGGTGTTGTTTTGTCCAGACGCCAAAGGTCCGCCACATGCCAAAAACTCGTGGCCGGCCTGAGACGATGCCTATAAATGATGTCCCTGGCGTCATTCGTCCATCAACGAGCAAGGGGATGCTTTTTTTTTAAAAAAAACGCCTAGTTAATTTGTAGATCAATTAATGGACCGTCAGCATAAAACGTTGGACATTTTTGTGATTTCAGATCATCCCTGAAGTGAACCGTAGAAGCCGATAAAGCTAAAAGAACTGGTTTCGTTCGCCGGCTCTCGCGAGCCAAAGGGGCTAAAGCCCTACCAAACGCGACCGTGCTAGTGCTACTTCTACTAGTACGTGGGAACGCAGTTTGGGGGCAGGCAGCCGAGCGCGGAGCCAAGGCACTCAGGTGATAATTCTGGCGGGTCGTCGTTGTCTCGCCAACCAGAAACCTGGGAGCGGGAGGGCGGAGGGTGGTTGGGGGTTGTGCATTGCATCCGATGGGGGTGGGCGGCGTCCCACTGCATTGAAGCACGCCATTGATGCTCCTTGCTTGCTTGCTTGCTCGCGCAGGGCAGGGCAGGGCTGGGCACATCAATCATCCATGGATGCAGGGGACCATCGCCGAGGCCCGGCCTGGCCTGCCTGCCTGGCTGCCCATTTATAGCGGGCACCCTTGATGGCCTCCCGTTCATTGATTCATTTGCTGCTCTCCGTCAGCAGCAGCCCGGCGGCTTTGATTGCGTCCACTGCACATCCTTTTGACACTGCGATTCCGCGATTGATTTTTATCGTAGGATTTGACATTTTGGCATGGGGCCAGTAATTGTTTTCCGGATATGCCGTGAATTCCATTGTAGCTCCACCACGGCTGATGACTTGAGAGCCGGAGAATCGACCTTTTAATACTGGTGACCCGTTTAGTACGTACCATGCATTTTGCGAAAATTGACGAACAGTCGGGAGATCTCCACGTATCGTCACAAGTACTAAGGGGTGTTTGGATGCGAGGTACTAAACTTTAGGAGGGTCACATCGGATGTTCGGATGCTAATTAGGAGGACTAAACATGAGCTAATTACAAAACTAACTGTAGAACTCCTATACTAATTCGCGAGACGAATCTATTAAGCCTAATTAATCCATCATTAGCAAATGGTTACTGTAGCACCACATTGTCAAATCATGGACTAATTAGGCTTAATAGATTCTTCTCGCGAATTAGACTCCATCTGTGCAATTAGTTTTATACTTAGACTATATTTAATACTCCTAATTAGTATCAAACATCCGATATGACATGTACTAATGTTTAGGGGGTATACACCCCCTAAATGCAAAAATTGACAAACAGCCGGGAGGTTCCCGCACACGCATATCGTCAGAAGTCACGCAAATTTGACGTATAATGTGCGCGTGCTCGGTCCATGGAATTCGAACCCACGACCTCAAGCATCGTGCGAACTTTCCTTACCATCTCACCTACACAACACATATGTGATTGATTTAGATATATTTTTTAAGTAACCCGTGGAGAGACCTTTAGTATCTTGCCCAGTACTAAATGTAATGTTACTGCATGAGGTACTGGTGTTATTGTCCGGTACTATTCATTTAGTACTGGTTGGTGTTATGACCCGGTACTAATTTCGCGTGTTAGCACATCAAGAATGAAGGCAGTCAAAATTGAAATAAAAACATGTATCGACATGGAAATTGACTGGTTGGCAATCTCACAGCACCAGCCAAGCCACAGGTTCAGGTCTCTTTAACAGCTAGGGCAATTTTTTTTTGGAAATGGAGAGCTAGGGCAATTTTCCAACGCATCCATTAAAGACATACATAAAATTGGAAGAAAAAAATGACAAACACATCCATTTTGAATTTTGTTTCTTTCAGAACAACGAATTATTTCCACAACCAACTCTCAACAACTTCAATCTTAAAACAGCAGCCGTTACAAGCCCAAAGGACAAAAAAAACTTGAACAGGACCCTCTAAACAAAATTAAAGCTTGCTTCGAGTATACGCCATCGGCATAACACAACATCAGAATGCTTAGAAAATATAAAACGCAGAAAGTAATATGACAGCATTGTACGCAGGGTTGGAGTTTTTTCCTTTTTTACAAAAAAGTGAGCCCAACCAAGATTTATGCACTGACAACTCCAATAACTAAAACACACACCTATTACCCAAATAATAGTAGGCTACGGGTTACATTCTCCAATCTCCATCCATCCATCCATCAATATCAATTGCCCCTATAATATATTGTTGATGGATACAAAATCAACACCAACTTACGAATATTTTAAATATGGATTTGCAGATGTAGTACAATCAGTATGCATGGACAGTTATGGCTAATTGTTACTTGATATTTACAAATATGTACAATTACGACTAATTGTTATTTACAAATATGGTTTTCACAAAATGAAATAACCCCTACAGTGATGGAGAGGGAGTACATTTCTGATGCCCCAACCCCATCAAAAACTTGCCATCGAAGCAGCACGGCGCCCTAAATCCTAGCCTGGACTGCAAGGGCTAGACTCCCCATTCCAGCATACAGATCACGCAATATAGCATAGCAGATAGGAAATGTTAACCTCCACATAACCGATGTATCGACCACAACATTAACAGAAAGGAAAATGAATCCTAAAGACATACCCCTCTTTACCCTCCAACTAGGTATACTGTTTACAAAAGCAGGAAAAGAGACCAAAGAAGTATACTCCAAGCTATACGACACCCTTGGAGAAGTGTCTGGAAATTCTCAAGGTTGCAGTGAGACCAAAGAGACAAACTCAGTGCTCAGCCCCCCAGCATTCCTAATGTTGATCACGAAATGCTCAGGGTACTTCCTTAGCAGCAATGCAAGTCCATGCCATGGTCTACCATCAGTTTCACTCCCTGGATAGTCTTCCGATGTCAGATATTTTCGCACCCTGCTGTGGTGCCACAAATTGCCGTACTTATCAAACATCTGCGACAACAGAAAGCTTGTTAGAAATAAACAAAAGGATATAATAGCTAAGAAAAGAAAGGCTAAAATATAAAATAGAGTGAATGACTACAGGAAATCTGATAACAACGACCTTGTGAGCCATTGGAAGTTTGAAACAATAATTGCAACAAGAAACTGTACAGCACAGAATAGGAAACAGAGAAGGGCACCAAATGGTCCTTGATCATGATCCAATAAGAAAGAGACCCACTGGTTGTGCCCAGAGCTATTAGTGCTGGAAAATAAGATAGCAGCTACCAGCTTCTAGAAGATTTTAGCAACCACATTCGCAGTAGACAATCGTCAAATACTAACTAGTCATTGACCATGGTACGGAAGCTTTCAGCATAAAATTAGTAGAAAGGTGCTGACTATGTCCAGTTTCCAGTAGAACACAGTATCTTGTTTAAAAGCTTTATTGCTTTACAGGAGAGAATGACAGCAAAGTAGAAACTACCAGCAAAATCTATATAGTAGTAGCATGATGTATTTATCAGGTGAAGATGCAAATTTGCTGAAACCAAACCTCAGGCTGCTCAAGAAACAATTCAGAAGCTTAATTATCTTGTATTTCATGATTGTTTTACAAACAAACTTCTGCCATCAGATTATTGGTTCTTAATTCACTTGGACCACAAGGTTGACTCTTATTTATCAAGAAGCTTAGATCATCATATGTAAGATTCTTTTCTCCTGGGATTGCACAGATACACTTAGCATAGACAAGAAAATGGGTGTCTGTGGGTGCCATAATTCGTCTCAAAGGAATGACAGTAAAGTGGAAGGGGTAGGCTAAGGCTGTTATGATCATGGTTTTAAATAGCAGGCTACAGTACCCCTATAGTGACCTCAGCAGCATCTATGGTAGGCTATAGCAACCTCTGCAACTGCTATAGTGGGCTATAGCGTTTTATAGCAGCGCTATTAGTGGCTAGAGAAGGCTGGCCATAAACCCAATATCCTGCTATTTAAAACACTAGTTATGGTATAAAGGTAAAGGGACTGACAGCATCCATAATAACAAGAATTTAACCAAAAAAAGAACAACAAGAAACAGTATCTGTTGACACTCATCCATGAGAAAAAAACTTTCTTACCACTTCATGAAGATTGTTCATAGAAACCCATTCCTGAGGTCCACAGAGATCAGACAATATAGTAGCAGCTGATGAGATGACATCTTTCTCCTCCAACTGAAGCAATAGTTGATCATCTGATTCCCTGTAAGCTTTTGATCCTGCAGCGTCCAACCTTCTTCCTGAAGAAAGGAACAGCTATTTGTCTTCAACATGATCAAAAATTATTAAAAAAATGTGTGTACGCGTGATTCCATGGAAAAAACATGCAATTCTACTGAAAGTGCTGAACAAGAAGTTAAGTACTAATAATACAGTATCTAAAGCAAATACTAGAATCTAAACAGTTCATGATACTTCAAATGTATTATGTGCTTATTTATCTATACTGAAATGTTTTGCACTGCAGGCAACAGAAAGCTATATATATTTGCCTTATAACAATATTTCAATCTTCCAAATCAAACATAGCTCTCAATCCAGGTCCTATTTCAAATTAAAACAAGGTGATGGGGGAATGTGTGCACGAGCTATCCTGTCAGCAATCAGTTTTCCTAGCATCAGCCTTCGGGGGTGGTGGGGGGGGGGGGGGGGTTAAATCATATTTAAGATTGGTATCTAATCTATTTTTCCTGGCAGCAATAACTGCCATAATGTGGCATTATTGAGGCTCACAAAAAAAAACCACAATCCAAAGATACTGGCAATGTAGGATAATACCACACACAAAATGGAGTGATAAAAAGATCTGGACACATGCCCCGAAATGCATACTACATTTGTTTGCAATAAGGTGTAAATTTTCATGACAACAAAGAACTCCAAATCCGGCAGGAACAATAATTCTAGCACCAAAAGATACCAATGCCAGTAGTCACCTCCAACTATTGTTGCAAAATAAACCTATGACCAGCTAGAAATAACAATACAGGATGACAGACGGTCATCAACAAAACTCAAAAGCAATACTGAACTATTGCACATTCATTCTACCCTTTTCTCCCCTTATCTCTTGCACATCCAACAGGACAAGAACAACATCTCAACCATGAATTTCACATTGCCACCCATTCAACAAACAAGATATAATGCTATTACTGTGCCATCCACTCTCTTCATCCAATTGGCAGGCACAGGTGCAGTAACTAGACCCAGCAATCACCGACTAATCAGTAGCAATAGGTACATGACAATGCAAAGACATTAAAGCGACGAAGCGCTATTGCCACCAAATTCAGTCATGTCTCCTATGATGTACCATCCATTTCATTTAATTGAAATATGCAGGAAGAATTACGGCAAAAGCATGACATATGGCCTCATTTCCAATAAGTTTATCAATCAAATGAACAGTATAAAACAATCCCAATTCCCAAACAGTGATTCATTGTATAATCAAATAAGTAGCAATTCTTCACATCCAACAAAGATCAAGAGATGTAAGAATTCAATACCGTTATTCCCGTTCCTCAGATGCGTTGCCGCCGCCACGGCCTCTCCGTCTTCCTCCCCTTCATCCTCGTCGTCATCAGATGGAGGCGGCGGGATGGCGCGCGGGACGGCGGAGGCGCGTCGCGCGGTGCTGGTGCCGAAGACGGAGCGGGTCGGGAGGAGGAAGTAGAACTTGGCTTCCCCCATCTGGAGGAGGTCCTGCGAGTCCAGCTTGACGTGGGGCGAGCCGGGGAGGTGGTGCACGCCCTCGACGAGGCAGCCGTTCTTGCCGAGCACCTCGAGCGCGAAGCGGCGGCGCGGGAAGTCGTAGAAGATGCGCGCGTGGCGGCGGGAGACGTTCATGCCGCCGCCGAGCGCGCCGAGGTCCACGTCCACGCCATCGTCGGCCTCCACCACCGGCGGGGCCGCGGGGTCCTTGCTACTGCGGCGGCTGTGGCGGCCGAGGATGATGGAGTAGGTCTGCATGTAGTACTCAAAGCACTCGCCCTGCAGCTTCGCGAACCCCACCTCAAACTCCGCCGACGCCGGCGCCGCGGCGGCGGCGGCGGCGGGGCGGCGCGGGTTCCCCATGTGGGTGCGAGGGGTGTGTGAATTGGACCGTTTGATGGGGATTAGGGCAGGGCAGAGGGGTCCCACCGGCGGATTGCACCACGGAGACTAGTACCCCGCCGGCGGCGAGAGAGGAGGGTATATCCGTTGAGCCTAGGGCTAAAACCTTGGCGGCGAAAATTAGCTATGTTGGGCTACATCCTGAAATAAAATCCGGCCCATATAAGATTGCATACTAGCAGCGTCGTCGGGTGGTGTAGAAATTTTGGCTCTTTTTCTTGCGAGGAGCATTTGTTGAATTGATCTTTTTGTTACCAATTTCTTGTGAACATTTGTTTCGTTGGTGAATATTTATCTAGTCAGGGTTTTAATGGAAAATTCATTTAGGTTTGCATAATTTTGGTAGGAATGTTGTTGCACTATACTTTTGGATGAGTTGTGAAATCACGAATGTATACTTCCATGAGGCTGCTCCAAGGAGCGGATTTATTCATAAGAAAATGGGTAAGGACTTCATGTGTTTCTTTATTATGTTGGGTTTGGTTTTGTAGAATATTAGGCTATTATGGCCAACTACATTACATCTACTACAAGAAGAGGGATGGTGTAAGTAGGGGGTGTGCAATCTTATTCATATAGAGAATGATTTTGTGTTTATGGAATCTCACAAGATGTGAGCTAATGATGGAAGGACTGGATGGAGAAGAATTGAAAGAATGAAGAGGACATGTGCCAAGAATCATATCATGATGATTCAGAAAAGATTGGTTTTATAAACGAAGGGTGAGCTGAGGAGATAAAGTAATTGGTTGACATGAAGAAGAAAAGTGTTTACCCTATATATGTGAAGGTGACATTAAGGTACTGTTTGGTTGGACTACGGAAACACAAACGTAAAGGGAACTGAAAAACTCTGGGAACGTAAACAATGTAAGTGATTACTTGATATGTTTGGTTGGCGCTGGTAACGGCAACCGAATGAGCAAGAGCCCGATTTCCTATTACGCCCGATTTGCAGCGGAATCAAATTCCTATAGCGTTGTTATCCGATTACATATAGCACTATTATCCGATTACAGGGGATTTGATTACAGAGCTGCCGAAACAAACACGATCTATCGTAATTGGTTAACGTTGTAATCCGTTTACGTTACAAATCATCGAACTAAACAGTATCTAACATTGAGGACTAAGAAGGATGAAATGGCCTTTGGAAGCTTCCTCCTGATCTTCTTTCCTAGCTCGCCTTTCGTCTCTATTTAATTTCTTCATCCATCATGGTCATAGCCATACACACTTCCCTACTCATTGACCAAGCAATGTTGTCCCAGAGGTGTTGCATGATTTTCTTCACCCTTTCATCCAACTTGGCATCCACCCACTACATAGGACCTCTGGTCCAAAAAAACTTAAAGACATATGAAACATGTCGGGTTACCTCAAGGGGGCATCTACCATTATACTCCTATTCTGAGCATACATTCTTTCATGGGGTACAAGCCATGGTGACCCAGAATCAAATTCCTTGATTTGTCAAGTGTTCCAATCCTATGCCCAAATGATAGGAACCCGCTAGGGTTGGTTTCCAATCTTTCGATGAGAGGGCATGGGGTAACTCAATTGGTGGATGGAGATGACGTTCACGGCCCGACTACAGCCTTCCAAGCTGCGCCTTAGCAACCGGTACACCACCTCCAATGGATGCCGCGATCTTGTGGAGCGCATCAGCCGACCACTAGGGCACTCGTCTTGCAAGAAATCGAAGAACTAGTAAGAACAAGTATAACAAGTACTGAATTTACTAGATGCAGATGAATGTTTTAATCTCAATCTCAATAAGGTAGGGTTCCGAAGATAAGAAGACGGGCGGCTGATCCAGCACGCACACTTACAAGCAGTAGCGAGAGCTAAACTTGATCTAAACAAAATCTAACTGTTCTTGGTGACGACTAAGGAGTATATGAAGGTGGGAGGATGACCACTAGAGTGTAGAGGTCATGCTCCAACCCTAGGACGTGTCCCTAATGGACCTGACTTGATACACGGCCCATTGGGCCAAATTAAAGTAGCGCAACATCTTTGGACAGAAAATGTCTCAATAGTAATTTGGTCATTGCGGCCGCCTCAGACAAGATATGGCCTTGAGTCTGAATCCATATGAAAATAGACTTCATAACAAATCTGTGGAGTACTTGAACACCCCAATCCGAGTCCGTATGTGACCGTGGTGACCATCACAAGTTGGTGTTGTCCTGGAGTCCGAATCCAGCCTACGCGAGTCCTTTTCCCTTTTGGTCTTCTCCCTGGTTCCTAACCAAAACAAGAGTGCACGTGTTTCCATGGTCTAAATGTGATGGACAGGAACTCAAGAGTGAACTTACTTGATGATTAAGTTGATGAGCACGGTCGCGAGTAATAGGACTGGTACTTGTGTCGGCGTAGAAACTGGTACTTGTGTCGGCATAGATGTATTGTTGGTGTTGATGTTCTCATCATCCTCCCCTTCTTGCATTTGAGTCATCCTCGACTCAAGCTCTTCTTCTTCTCCTAAATATGGCTTCAAATCTGCAATGTTAAATGTAAGACTAACCCCAAAATCTGCAGGTAGATTGAGCTTATATGCATTATCGTTAATTTTCTCTAACATTTTAAATGGTCCACCAGCTCTAGGCATCAATTTAGACTTTCTCAATTAAGGAAACCTATCCTTTCTCAAGTGCAACCAAGCTAAATCTCTAGGTTCAAATATTAGTTCCTTTCTACCTTTATCACCAGCAAACTTATATTTAACATTCATACGCTCTATGTTTTCTTTAGTTGTTTCATGCAGTTTTAACATCAATTCGGCACGCTTAGTAGCATCAAAATTTAGTTTTTCAGAAGATGGCAAAAGCATCAAATCAATAGGAGCACAAGGCAAGAAACCATATACAATCTGAAATGGGCACATCTTTGTAGTAGAATGCAGCAAACGATTATAGGCAAATTCAATATGAGGCAAACAATCTTCCCACATCTTAATGTTCTTCTTTAAAACTGTTGGGATACGAGGTAGGCTACACTAGCGCAATTCAAAAATTCTACCGCGTATAACCAGGAAGAACTGCCGTATAAGGATCACGGGATTACCACTCGACGTACTACTGGTGCGGAAGATGTAGATATGCGTCGATGCAGTGAAGACGATCACGTAGTCGTACGTAGTCGATCAACGTAGTCGTACGTAGTCGATCACGTCCAGCAGCTCCTCAGCAGCTCGTCCACGTGCAGCAAGATTGCCTCCGGTACCGCGGCTCGTCGTTGGCTCGTCGTGGCTCGTCGGCGGCTCGTCCAAGTGCTGCAGGCGCACCACCTCCAAGGTATCCACACGTGCAGGGAGGAAGTGTCACAAGCCGGACTGCTAGATCCGCGAGTTGCAACAGGCGAGGGTGTGGGAGGTGCGGCAGGTGTGTTTCGCCAAAAAGGTGTGAACCCTAGGGCGCCCCCACCCCTCTATTTATAGAGGTTCCTGACGGGCCTCTGGATCCGAGGCCCATTAGTACTTCTAAACCTAATCCAACTCGGATCAGATCTGAATTGGACTTCCAGCCCCTTAAGTGTGTGACCCTATGTCGGTAGCGGCCTCTAGCAAGACGTGCCAACTCCTATACGCACACGAAGATCATATCAGACGAACCATCACAACATAATATACATGCTATTCCCTTTGCCTCACGATATTTGGTCTAGCTTCAAGCCGACCGCTCTTTCTCGATCCTGTGATTCGGAATCCCTTTGTAGGTTAACTCTTAACCGTACGTAGCATGGCCATGCATTTTCGGATCCGATCACTCGAGGGGCCCAGAGATATCACTCTCAATCAGAGAGGGGCAAATCCCATCTTGACTGACCATGTCTCATAGCATGCTTCTTGACAAACCCGAAAGCTACCTTTATAACTACCCTGTTACGGCGTAGCGTTTGATAGCCCCTAAGTAGGTCGATCCACATCTAGAATACATGCGACAGTCTCAGGTCTAAGGACAAAGTGTATATGTTGTTCAAAGAGAGAACTACTTCTCGTGTTGGGTCAGTCCTAGCACATGTCTCCACATGTGTCCACATTATTAGTTCAACATCTCCATGTCCATGACTTGTGAAACATAGTCATCAACTAATACATGTGCTAGTCTAATATTCATGTGTGTCCTCACATGAACTCCGACTAGGGACAACTTTAGAATAACCATACAAGTAAAGAGTTTCACATACAATTCACATAATTGCAAATCAATTCAAGTAGCCTTCAATGGATATTCAATGAACACAACATACAAATCATGGATACAAATGGAATATCATCATCTCTATGATTGCCTCTAGGGCATACCTCCAACAGTCTCCCACTTGCACTAGAGTCAATCTAGAAGATACCTAATACCCATAGCTCTTATATGCGCATCATGCTTAGCCTGCGGGAGTGGTTTTGTCAACGGATCAGAAATGTTCAGATCCGTGTGTATTTTGCATATCTTGATCTCACCCCGGTTAACGAAGTCTCGAATGAGATGAAATCGCCGCATTACGTGTTTGTTCTTCTGGTGGTTCCTTGGCTCCTTTGCTTGCGCAATTGCCCCATTGTTATCACAGTAGAGATTCAATGGGCTGGACGCATTCGGGAACACACCAAGCTCAATGAGGAAATTCCTTATCCAAACACCTTTCTTCGCGGCTTCCGAAGCCGCGATGTACTCGGCTTCTGTCGTAGAATCGGCCACCGTCTCCTGCTTGGAACTCTTCCAACTAACAGCACCACCATTCAGCGTGAACACAAATCCTGATTGTGACTTTGAATCATCTCTGTCGGTTTGGAAACTAGCATCGGTGTAACCTGTTACAACGAGCTCCTCCTCACCTCCATAGACGAGGAACATATCTTTAGTCCTTCTCAAGTACTTAAGAATGTTTTTCACCGCTGTCCAGTGACTCTCACCTGGATCAGATTGGTGTCTGCTTGTCATACTTAGCGCATATGAAACATCTGGGCGAGTACTTATCATTGCATACATGATAGATCCAATAGCCGAGGCATATGGCACTCTACTCATGCGATCCCGCTCATCAGCAGTCGAAGGACACTGAGTCTTGCTGAGATGTATGCCATGTGACATAGGCAAGAACCCTTTTCTTTGCCTCTTCCATGCTGAACCGCTTCAACACTTTGTCAATGTAAGTATCTTGGCTTAAACCTATAAGCCTTCTCGATCTATCTCTATAGATCTTAATGCCCAGAATATATGCCGCTTCCCCTAAGTCCTTCATCGAAAAACTATTTTTCAGTGAAGTCTTTACGGACTCAAGCATAGGAATGTTATTTCCAATCAGTAATATGTCATCGACATATAAGATTAGAAATACTACAGAGCTCCCACTAACCTTCTTGTAAACACAAGACTCTTCTTCGTTCTTGGTGAAGTCAAACCCTTTGACCACTTCATCAAAATGAATGTTCCAACTCCTAGATGCTTGCTTCAATCCATAAATGGATCTCTGAAGCTTGCATACCTTTCCAGCATTTTTTGGATCGACAAAACCCTCGGGCTGTATCATATACACGTCCTCAGTTACGTTTCCATTCAGGAAAGCTGTCTTGACATCCATCTGCCATATCTCATAATCAAAATATGCAGCTATAGCTAGAATAATCCGAATGGACTTAAGCATCACTACGGGCGAGAAGGTCTCGTCGTAGTCAACTCCTTGAACTTGTCGAAAACCTTTTGCGACAAGTCGTGCTTTATAGATGTGAACATTTCCATCCATGTCCTTTTTCTTCTTATAGATCCACTTGCACTCTATGGCTTTAACACCATCAGGCGGGTCAACCAAGTTCCAAACTTGATTGTCTCCCATGGACTCTATTTCGGATTGCATGGCATTCTGCCATTTTTCGGAGTCTGGGTCCATCATTGCTTCTGCATATGTCGCAGGCTCATCATTGTCCAACAATAATATTTCCCGCATTTCGCGGAGCCTTGCCAACCTTCGTGGTTGTGGCGGTGCTTCTCTTGCCATGGGTATCTCAACTTGTTCTGCTACGTTAGCATCACTCATTGATTCTTACCCGATCGGCTCATCTTGAACTTCTTCAAGATGCACTGTCTTTCCACTCTTTTCTCCTTTGAGAAACTCTTTCTCTAGGAAAACCCCGTTCCGAGCGACAAACACTTTGCCTTCTGATCGGTTGTAGAAATAATATCCCAAAGTTTCCTTTGGATATCCCACGAAAATGCACTTATCCGACTTGGGTGTGATCTTGTCCGACTGAAGTCGCTTGACAAACACTTCACATCCCCAAATCTTTAGAAAAGACAAACTGGGAACCTTTCCAGTCCATATCTCATATGGTGTCTTAACTACGGATTTAGATGGTACCCTATTAAGTGTGAAAGCTGCTGTTTCTAGAGCGTATCCCCAAAATGACAACGGTAGGTCCGACTGGCTCATCATTGATCGAACCATGTCTAACAAAGTTCGATTACATCGCTCGGACACACCGTTTCTCTGAGGTGTTCCAGGCGGCGTAAGTTGTGGAACAATTCCGCAACTCTTTAGATGATTGCTAAACTCGTGGCTCAAATACTCGCCTCCACGATCAGATCGTAAGGCCTTAATTTTCTTGCCACGCTGATTTTCAACTTCATTCTGAAATTCCTTGAACTTTTCAAAGGTTTCAGACTTGTGGCTCATCAAGTAGACATAGCCATATCTACTAAAATCATCAGTGAAAGTTATGAAGTATTGGAATCCTCCTCTAGCCGTCGTGCTCATTGGTCCGCATACATCACTATGTACGAGTTCCAACAAGTCTACTGCTCTCTCAGGAAATCCTGTGAAAGGCGTCTTGGTCATCTTGCCTAGCAAGCAAGCCTCGCATGTCTCGTATGATTCAAAATCAAACGAAGTTAGAAGTCCATCAGAATGGAGCTTCTTCATGCGCTTTTCACTTATATGACCCAAACGACAATGCCACAAGTAGGTAGGACTCAAATCATTAGGCCGAGGCCTTTTAGCACTTACATTACAGACAAGTGAACCATCAAGATTTAAAACAAATAATCCATTCACAATGGGTGCAAAAGCCATAAACATATTATTCTTAGAGATCACACAACCATTGTTTTCACTCGCAAATGAATAACCATCCTTCATCAAGCATGAAGGAGATAAAATGTTTCGACTTAAACTAGGAACAAAATAACAATTATTCAACTCCATAATAAATCCTGACGGGAGGTGGAGTTGCATCGTCCCGACGGTCAAAGCAGCAACTCTTGCATTATTGCCCACGCGGAAATCAACTTCTCCTCTTTCCACGCTTCTACTTCTTATCATTCCCTGCATCGAATTGCAAATATGAGCAACCGATCCGGTATCAAATACCCAAGAATTAATAATTGTATCAACGAGAAATATGTTGTCTATAACATTAACAACAAGCGTACCTGAGGTAGAAGTACTCTTACTTCCGCCATTCTTCAAGGAAGCTAGGTACTGCTTGCAGTTTCTCTTCCAGTGACCAAGTTCATGACAGTAAAAGCACTCTTTGTCTGGAGCAGGTCCAGGTCCAGCTTTAACCTTGCGCGGTGGGTTTGGCTTGGACGTTCCAGCCTTGCCCTTCTTCTTCCAAGAATTGCCCTTCTTCTTAAAGCTGGGCTTGTTCTGTATCGCCATCACATGGCTGGTACTAGCGCTTTTCTTGATGTCAGCCTCTGCTGTCTTGAGCATACCACACAGTTCATTCAAACCCTTCTCCGTCCCATGAATATGATAGTTCGAGATGAAGTTCCCATAGCTAGGTGGAAGAGATGAAAGGATGAAATCAGTGGCCAACTCTTGGCCCAGTGGGAAGCCTAGCTTCTCCAACCGTTGAGTGTAACCAACCATCTTGATTACGTGTGGTCCTACTGCTGCGCCTTCTGCTAGCTTGCTCTCAACAAAGGCCTTAGACACATTGAACCTTTCAGTCCTGGCCTGTGTTTGAAACATGTCTCTAAGCGCCACGATCATATCGTGCGCCTCATGGTTTGTTTCGAACTGCATCTGCAGCTCGGGTTCCATGCAAGCAAGCATAAGGCAGCTTACTTCGAGGTTAGCATCACATGCTTTCTTGTAAGCATTCTTAGCAGCAGCGGGTGCATCATCAGCAGGTTCTTCTGGTAGTGGGTTGTCTAGAACATCTTCCTTTTTCTCAGCCCTGAGAACAATTCTCAGGTTACGGATCCAATCCGAGTAGTTTGTTCCATTCAACTTGTCCTTCTCAAGGACCGAACGCAAAGCAAACGATGTGGTGGTGTTGCTAGGTGCCATTTAATCTACAACAAAAGTAATGCAAAATACACTAAGACAAACGTATCCATGATAGAGCAAATTACATTAAACTATTTTAACAAAATCTACTCCCACTAAAATCAATATCCCTCTATTGAAACTTAGTGATTCAGGATCTACAACTAACAAGTTTACTAGTGAGCTTTAGCATCACCGCTAGCAAACGAGGTAGGTCGGTAAGCAACTTTTGCTAATCATATCACATATGACTCCTGTTGTTGGGTGACATCTCTATGTCTCGGCGCCCAACCTTTATGCCCCAAGGTCCTTAACCGTTAAGATAACCTTGTTAAGCAAACCAACCCTTATGCGTGTAAGTGTCCGACACAAACCCGTCTAGTCAAGGAAAACTAGTGGCACCCTAATTTCATAGACCCACCACTAATTGTACAAGACATGGGACGGTGCAAGTTTTAGTTGGGAGGGCATACTAACTTAAACTTTGTGAGGGATCGTTCTACTTCTAACATCACAGCATGCAGAAAGTAAAACATAAATAGAATAGCATTCACACAGCTTGTGACACAGTATGGCCCATTTTCATATGGTGGTCTCCATGTCCATAGAACCTGTTCACCATGGTGATCTCCATCTCCATGTTCCATGTGCGCCATCCTCCTGGTGATGAGTCCTCCAAGAACTAGAGCATGCTATTACGCCTAATAGCTAGTGAAGAATCTAGTAATGAAGATTACATAGTTGCTTGGATCATCACAGATTGGTACGCAGACCATTAAATACAATAAAGTGACAACACATATGGCTCCTGCCGTGTTGCCGTACGCGCGACACGCAGGTCACGAATGAGTTACACACATGCATCACATACACAAGGGGGCCATACTGATCACAAGATACATACATACATCCTGCAAAACAGAGTTAGGCGCCCTAACGATCCAAACTTCGGAGGCCCGAAACTCCATCTTCCAAGCTGAATTTGGGAAATCTAATTTCGCCGAAAACGGCAAAGCGATTGAATTTCATGTGTAACTTTTTCTGTAGATCAATTTTCATATAAAATTCGCCCCATTCGGAGATCGTACTGAAAAGTTACGGCTGATTTACCGAAGCATACGCATACGGCAAAAATCCCGATGCAGTGAAGACGCACTACTGGTGCGGAAGATGTAGATATGCGTCGATGCAGTGAAGACGATCACGTAGTCGTACGTAGTCGATCAACGTAGTCGTACGTAGTTGATCACGTCCAGCAGCTCCTCAGCAGCTCGTCCACGTGCAGCAAGATCGCCTCCGGTACCGCGGCTCGTCGTTGGCTCGTCGTGGCTCGTCGGCGGCTCGTCCAAGTGCTGCAGGCGCAACACCTCCAAGGTATCCACACGTGCAGGGAGGAAGTGTCACAAGCCGGACTGCTAGATCCGCGAGTTGCAACAGGCGAGGGTGTGGGAGGTGCGGCAGGTGTGTTTCGCCAAAAAGGTGTGAACCCTAGGGCGCCCCCACCCCTCTATTTATAGAGGTTCCTGACGGGCCTCTGGATCCGAGGCCCATTAGTACTTCTAAACCTAATCCAACTCGGATCAGATCTGAATTGGACTTCCAGCCCCTTAAGTGTGTGACCCTATGTCGGTAGCGGCCTCTAGCAAGACGTGCCAACTCCTATACGCACACGAAGATCATATCAGACGAACCATCACAACATAATATACATGCTATTCCCTTTGCCTCACGATATTTGGTCTAGCTTCAAGCCGACCGCTCTTTCTCGATCCTGTGATTCGGAATCCCTTTGTAGGTTAACTCTTAACCGTACGTAGCATGGCCATGCATTTTCGGATCCGATCACTCGAGGGGCCCAGAGATATCACTCTCAATCAGAGAGGGGCAAATCCCATCTTGACTGACCATGTCTCATAGCATGCTTCTTGACAAACCCGAAAGCTACCTTTATAACTACCCTGTTACGGCGTAGCGTTTGATAGCCCCTAAGTAGGTCGATCCACATCTAGAATACATGCGACAGTCTCAGGTCTAAGGACAAAGTGTATATGTTGTTCAAAGAGAGAACTACTTCTCGTGTTGGGTCAGTCCTAGCACATGTCTCCACATGTGTCCACATTATTAGTTCAACATCTCCATGTCCATGACTTGTGAAACATAGTCATCAACTAATACATGTGCTAGTCTAATATTCATGTGTGTCCTCACATGAACTCCGACTAGGGACAACTTTAGAATAACCATACAAGTAAAGAGTTTCACATACAATTCACATAATTGCAAATCAATTCAAGTAGCCTTCAATGGATATTCAATGAACACAACATACAAATCATGGATACAAATGGAATATCATCATCTCTATGATTGCCTCTAGGGCATACCTCCAACAAAAATAGCCCTTAACATGGTAGACAAAGTTCTATTTACAACTTTAGTTTGACCATCAGTTTGGGGATGACATGTAGTAGAAAATAAAAGCTTAGTTCCTAATTTTTCCCATAAAGTCTTCCAAAAATGACTAAAAAATTTAGCATCATAATCAGAAACAATTATGTTGGGCACACCACGCAAATGAACAATTTCACAAAAGAACAAATCAGCAATATGAGTAGCATCATCAGTTTTATAACACGGTATGAAATGTGCCATCTTAGAAAATCAATCAATAACCACAAGCACACTATCACGTCCCTTCCTAGTCCTTGGCAAACCCAACACAAAATCCATAGAAATATCCTTCCAAGGAGCTCTAGGAACAGGTAGAGGCAAATACAAATCGTGTGGATTTAACCGTAACTTAGTCTTTTAACATGTCGTGCAACGAGCAACAAATCTCTCCACATCTCTTCTCATCTTTGGCCAAAAGAAATGACCAGCAAGTATGTCCTCCATTTTCTTGACTCCAAAATACCCCATCAAGCCACCTCCGTGCGTTTCCTGCAGCAACAACAAGCGAACGGAGCTAGCTGAAATGCATAGCTTGTTAGATCTAAACACAAACCCATCACTAATGATGAATTTGTTCCATCCTTTCCCATCTTTGCAATGCAGCAACACATCTTTAAAATCAGCATCATTAACATATTGGTCTTTAATTGTTTCTAATCCAAAGATTTTGTAATCAAGTTGATTTAGCAAGGTGTATCTCCTAGATAAAGCATCAGCAATAATATTCTCTTTCCCTTTCTTGTGTTTAATAACATAAGGAAAAGATTCAATAAATTCAACCCACTTAGCATGTCTACGGTTCAATTTCCCTTGACTACAAATATGCTTTAAGGATTCATGATCAGAATGAATAACAAACTCTTTGGACCACAAGTAATGCTACCATGTTTCTAATGTGTGAACAAGAGCATATAATTCCTTATCACAAGTAGAATAATTCAGAACAGGTCCGCTCAATTTTTCACTAGGTTTGCCTTTTTGTAACAAAACACCACCCAATCCAATTCCACTAGCATCACATTCAAGCTCAATAGTCTTATTAAAATCAGAAAGTTGGAGGAGGAGTGCATGTGTCAACAACTTATCTTTCAGCATGTTGAAGGAGTTCTCTTGTACTTTGCCCCAACTAAAAGGCACTCCCTTCTTCGTAAGCTCATTCAAAGGTGCAACAATGGTGCTGAAGTCCTTCACAAAATGGTGATAGAAACTAGCAAGTCCTATGAAACTCTGCACTTGTGTGATAGTCTTTGTTACAATCCATCCCTGTATAGCTTCTACCTTGGCTTGATCAACCTCAATTCCCTATGAAGTCACAACATAGCCAAGAAAAGACACTCGATCGGTGCAAAAGGTGCACTTCTCAAGGTTACCAAATAAATGTGCATCTTGTAAAGCATTAAAAACAGCACGTAAGTGATCAAGATGTTCATCCATAGATTTGCTATAAATTAATATATCATCAAAATAGACCACAACAAATTTTCCAATGAAAGCACGCAAAACCTCATTCGTTAATCTCATGACAGTACTAGGTGCATTAGTTAACCCAAAAGGCATGACTAACCACTCATATAAACCAAATTTAGTTTTAAAAGTTGTTTTCCATTCATCTCCCAATTTCATACGAATCTAGTGGTACCGACTACGCCAATCAACTTTGGAAAACACAACAACACCACTAAGTTCATCAAGCATATCATCCAAACATGGAATAGGGTGTCGATATCGAATGGTGATATTATTGATAGCTCTACAATCAACACACATACGCTATGTTCCATCTTTCTTAGGCACTAAAATAACCGGAACAACATAAGGACTAAGAGACTCACACACATAACCTTTGTCGAGCAGTTCTCGCACTTGTCGCTGAATTTCTTTTGTTTCTTCTATGTATGGCTCACGATTTGGCAAAGATGCACTAAGAATAAGATCAATTTGGTGCTCAATCCCTCGTATTGGTGGTAGCCCCGCTGGTATCTCACTCGAAAACACATCAGAATACTCCTACAAAAGTTAGCAACAGAAGGGGGCCAAGAATGCTGCATGTCGTGAACTGAAATCAATGCATCCTTGCATACCAAAGCAATGGCAACAGAAGTGGAAGCAACCAATTCATTAATATTAGATTTAGTAGCAAGCAAGCAATGTCCTTTCAATCTTATCTCATCTTTCTTATTACTAACAGATTTGACATTTTTATCGCTCTCAGTTTTAGTTTTCTTAGCTTTAGCAACATCATCACGCACAATAGCTTCAGGAGACATAGGAAGTAAAACAATTTTCTTATCATGGTGTATGAGAGAATACTGATTTGATCTACCATGATGCATACAATCCGTATCAAATTGCCATGGTCTACCTAACAGAATATGACAACCTTCCATAGGCACAACATCACATTCAACAACATCATAATCTGATCCAATAGCAAAATTAATTCACACCAGTCTCGTTACCTTAACCTTACCACTATTGTTGAGCCATCGAATGTGATATGGATGTGGGTGCGGTTTGGTTTTAAGTGCAAGCTTCTCCACCAAATCGTTGCTAGCCAAGTTGTTGCATATACCTCCATCAATTATCAAACGGCACGAATGCTCTTTAATGACACACTTTGTTTGGAACAGTGTATGCCACTGATTTTGCTCCGCCTTCTCCATTTGTGCGCTCAGCGCATGCTGCACAATGAGATTCTCATAATGATCTGCATCCTCTGCACCAATCTGCTCTTCTGGTTGTTCCTCACTACCTGCGTGGTCAGTAGCAAGCAAAGCAAGAGTATCTTCAACAAAATCAGTACCAGAGGAATACCCACCATCTTCTTTGACCACCAAAACACGCTTGCTAGGATAGTCACGCTACACGTGTCTAAAGCCCTTGCATCGATGGCACTGAATATCTCTTTTTCTATCTGTGGATGCAACTGAAGAGGTACTAGTGGCTGGTTTCTGGGCAGTCTTGTGGGAGGAGCACGTTGCTTGTCGCTGGATGGTGGTGGTGCTGCCGACCGACTCGGGGATGGAGAGGATGGAGGTGCATGTGCGGTCAAAGAGGTGGTCATGTGTGGCTACCATGATGTAGATTTTCTTGCAGAAATATTAGTCTTGGTACTAGCATGTCACCCCTGCATTTCCCTTTCAGCTTTACAAGCAAGATGAAACAAACGGGTACGTTAGTATAATCTTTATAAGCAAGGATGTTCTGAATTTCACGGTTTAAACCATCTAAAAATCTAGCCATAGCAAATTCCTCATCCTCCTCTAAGTTACAACGCAACATACCCATTTGTAACTCCTGATAATATTCTTCTACACTTTTAGCACCCTATCTCAATTGTTGCAACCTCTTTAAAAGATCACATGCATAGTAAGAAGGAACAAATCTAGCTCACATGACCCATTTCAAAGCATTCCATGTTTGTGGCATGTTATTAGGATTTTTCTTGCCATATTTTATTATGGCGGATCCACTTCGTATCTACTTGGTTAGACATGATTTAGCCGCCTAATATGCGACGCTCATACCTAAACCGAGTAAACACGAAGAGCCGTCGGATTTTCCTCCGATTCAACCACTTGAACAGGACCATTTTAGCAGACTCACACGAAGGTGAGCGGTTCCAAAGAGTACAACAAGTCCACAAGTTAACCATTAACCACTTAGTTTAGTTACGAAAGAACATCAGAGTTTTACAAGATTTCAGAAAAACAACAGAAGGTAAAACACTAGCGGAAGCAATCGTCGGGGTCGGACGTCCTAGTGAGGCCAGCCGGGACATCACTGATCCCTTTCCTCGCCGTCCGAGGAGGGATCCCACTCGACCGTCCAACCCGGAGGGAGTTGGGGTGGCCAAGTGCCAGCAGGAGAAGGGTCGGGGGCAGCAACATCACCTGAAAAATAGGAGCCACAACAAGGCTGAGCTACTAAGCTCAACAAGACTTAACCGGCAGGAGTAAAACTACTCCACCATTCTAGACATGCAAGGCTTTTTTGGCTGAGAGGTTTGTTTGCCAAAAGCACTAAGTAAAACCCTATTTTCAAGTTTTAGCTTCGGTTCTAAGTTCTTTAACCAGTCTAGGTTTTGCAACCTATTCTAAGCAATCATAGCGCCAAACAAGGTATGTATATCAACAAAACCATGTCATCATCAGATTACTCATTTACTCAGGGTGACATAGCGATCAAGCAATCTCAAACTATGAGAGGCAGACGAATCGATTCGAGTTCTTTAACCATGCATGGTGACCCTAACCTCATGACATCCACGCACCCGGAGGTCGCTTCCTGTGTCGGCCTTCCCCATCAATCCCCTAACCCGTGTCGGGCCCATTTCCTTTGGTGCAAGGTTCCACAGACCCGGCCTCTGCCGTTCTGTGACCACGTATGCCACCACGTGCGACATCCAGCAGGGGAAACTCCGTTCCAAGAACAATGGGGCGACCGCTCACGTCTAGGTTCAATCTGGTACTAGGCTTCCTCATCCCAAACTAAGTATGAGGTTAATACTTTCAAACACTTGATCATGAACACCACCACTGTCGGGCCTTAGCAAGTTTTCGTAGACAGACGGGGCAACCATCCGACCACCAAAGAGTTACCCAAAATCCTGCCCCGTCCATCATCCTTATAGTTGTAACAGAAGGGTAGACATCCAACTCCTACAACTCGCGAGTGACAGGGAATCACTCGGCTTTTACCGTTTCCTAGTTAAGCAAGCAGCTACTCGGTCCAACAGCTAGTGTTCAGATCATGGGGATAACTAAGTCATGCATCTAGGGTTTCAAACAATTTCTATATGTAAATGCACAAGCATGTTACAGAAGGCATGCCCAAGTCTGGTAAAACAACACAGGGTTTTCATGCAACCGAGGCTTGCCTTCGAGCAAAGAGGAAGAGAACTGCTCGACTTCGGGGGCGGCTTCGGCTTCTGGGAGCAGGAGCTCAGCTACAGCTTCGTCTTCTGGCACCGGGTGTAGCTCGTAGAAGCCGTCGGCGAGGCGCAGCTCTACACGAATGCAATGCAAGAGTTAGCATAGACGGTTATTTCAACAGCAACACTTGCTCGCCTGAGCCTAGAAACTCGTGACAAAGAGCAGGAGGGTGGGGAGGTTCAAAGGAGCTGGTGGAGATCAAGAGGTGAGGGTTGGAAAGGAACTTGTGATCTGATCCTTGAACTAGAGGATGTGGTATACTAGGGATCCTCAGACGCAAGCGCTGAAGGGTTCCTAAGTTTTACACATACACCCTCGGGTTGAAGAAAAAGATCACAGCCGAGCCCTCGGGCGAGGCGGATAAGGGTCGGCGGAACAGATAGGATCGGGCGAGACGGAACTGGGGTCGGGCGGATAAGAGGGGTCGGGCGAAGCGGGCTGGGGTCGGCAACTTACCTTCTTCCTTCAAGGAAATCTTGGGGTCGGAAAGAAGCAGACTTGGGCGGAGGGACTAAGGCTTTGAACAACGGCTAAGACCGGCAGTGCTCCGGCGGTGGCGGTGCTTCTTGTGGATCACAAGCGAGCTTTTACGCAGCACGGAGGAGCAAGCGGCTGGGTGGCTTGGAGAAAACAGAGGGGAGCTGAGAGGAGAGTTCCTCAAGAACTTAGGGGTGGCGCTAGGAGCTTGAGCAGGGAGCAAGAGAGGTGGCGGAAGGCAACAATGGCGGAGGGAACTCCGGCGGGCTTGCGCATCCCCTTTTATAGCGGCTGGGACGGGGAAGGGAAGCGGCGCGGGAGAGAGAGAAGGGGAGCGGCGCGAAGGCCGGGGAAGAAGTAATGGAGTGCTCTGCCGGGGCGGCAATTAAGCGACGAGGACGGTGGTGCAGGACTTCGGGGATGACGCCAGCGGTCATTGGGTTCTGGCGTCAGGGCGGCGCAGGAGCGGGTATGCCGGTGGTTGAGATTTGGCGGAGGCGGGCGTCACCGTGCGGAAGATTTGATGGACGCGACCGGGTTAACGGCGCTAGAATCGAGGGCGCACAGGTGAAAAGACATGCAGCCGCGGGCGCGCGGGCGAGCGCGGAGCAACAGATTGTCGGGCGGCTTCTGACAGGGCGGGGAAAGGAGCTGTCGTTGCCGTGGTCGGGGTTGGTGAAGGAGGAATCGTCGGGTAGCGAAGACCAGGCGGCGCGACTGTGTTCGAAGTGACGGAAAAGACGGGCGACATCGGGCTCTGCGGCCGGGATCTGGCGGTGTGATGATGGGCGCGGGAGGCGAGGTGCTGCAGAAAGGTTGCAGAGGGCTTCCGCTGCCATTGGGGAAGGGGGCGCGAGAATCCACTCGGTCGCGAGCCAGAGACAAAGCTGAGCGGCGGGCGTTGGAGAAGATGAGCCACGCGGCGGAAAGACTCTGAAGCGAGCATGCAACTCGAGTGCGCCTGCCGCGGAAGATCTGGGGAAAAAGATCTCGCGGGTCCACTGGTCAGACAGAACGGACGTTTGGAAAGACTTAGAAGGATCCGATGGTGGGCCGGTTTTTGGCGGGGTCCGAACCGAAACAAGCGGGGAGGGGTCGGGTCTCAGGGGTCGGGACCGATCGGAAGATTGAACACTTAGGTGCGGAAAAACTTGACAGGTGATCAGGGGGCTCGGATTAAGATTAACTAGTAAGATTTGGGGCCGGTCGTCACAGCCTGCCCCTCTTAAAAAGAATCTCGTCCCGAGATTCAGGTATCAAGGGGGGGGTGCCGTTCTTACCTCCTTGATGAGATAGAAAACCTGGGAAGCGCTTGTTCAGATACTCGTCCGTTTCCCATGTTGCTTCATCTTCGGTGTGGTTTCTCCAGAGAATCTTGTACATTTTTACCACTTGGCATCGGGTATGCCTTTCTTTCTGGTCAAGAACTCGGTCTGGGTACTCGGCGTAGGTCAGGTCGGGCTCTATCTGAAGCTATTCTTGCTCTAAGATCTCGGTTGGAACTCGGACACATTTCTTCAGTTGAGACACATGGAAAACATCGTGTATGGCCGATAGCTGTTCTGGGAGTTGGATCCGGTAAGCAACGGGTCCACAGATCTCCACAATCTCATAAGGGCCAATGTAACGGGGAGCCAACTTGCCTTTTACTCCAAACCGTTGTATTCCTTTGGTCGGGGAGACTCGAAGATACACATGATCACCAAGGTGAAACTGTAGGGGCCTTCTTCACCTGTCGGAATAACTCTTTTGTCAAGATTGGGTAGCCTTGAGATTGGCTTGAATTACTCTTACTTGCTCTTCGGCTTCTGCCGCTAAGTCAGGGCCATAGACCTGTCTTTCTCCTGCTTGGGACCAGTTCAAGGGTGTTTGACATCTCCGGCCATACAGGGCTTCGGACGGTGCTATCTTCAAACTAGCCTGGTAGCTGTTGTTGTAGGAGAACTCTGCCAAGGGCAGGCACTTATCCCAATTCTTGTCATAGTGGATGACACAAGCTCTCAACATGTCTTCGAGGATCTGATTGACTCTCTCGGTTTGGCCATCAGTTTGAGGATGATATGTTGAGCTACGGATGAGCTTGGTGCCCATGGATGCTTGTAGCTGTTCCCAAAAGCGTGCCACAAACTGAACTCCTCGATCAGAGACGATGGTCTTGGGTACACCGTGTAGGGAAACTATGCGGTCGAGGTACAACTCTGCATACTGCTTGACTGTGTGGGTGGTGCGGTGTAGCGACCGACCCCTAACCTTTCCCAGTTAGGTTTGATCTCAGCCCTTAACCTCAGTCGGTTGTTCTGTTGACCGCACCTAAGTGCTCAGTCTTCCGCCAGTTCCGACCCCTGAGATCCGACCCCTACCGCTTCGTTCCTTTCCCGACCCTGGCGAGTTCAGCCCTCCGTCGGATCCTGCTAATCTTCCTCACCCGTCCGATCTTTTCCCCGGTGGACCCGTGAGATCCTTTTTCTAGATCCCCGCATCAGCCGCACTCGAGTTGCATGGCTGCCTCAGAGCTTTCCTGCCGCGTGGCTCGTCTTCTCCGACGCCACCGCTCAGTTTTGTCTCTGGCAAGCGACCAAGTGGGTTCCCGCGCCCTTTTCCCCAATGGCAGCGGAAGCCCTCTGCACCCCTTTCTGCAGACCCTCGCTCCCCGCGCCCATCATCACGATACCAGATCCCGGCCCCGGAGATCGATGTCGCCCGTCTTTTCCGTCCCTTCCAACAACAGTTGCGCCGCCCGGTCGTCGCTACACGACGATTCCCCCACCGCCAACCCCGACCGCGGCCGCGACAGTTCCTTTCCCCGCTCTGTCAGACGCCGCCCGACAATCTGTTGTTCCGCGCTCTCCCCCGCGCCGCGTCCGCTTGTTCTCCCACCTGTGCGCCCTCAATCCTAGCGCCGTTTAACCGGTCGCTTCTATCACCTCTCCCGCACGACGACGCCCGCTCTCCGCCAAATCTCAACCACCGGTCTACCCGCGCCTACGCCGCCCTGACGGAGTAGCGCAATGATCGCTGGCGTCACCCCCGGAGTTCTGCAGCACCGCCCGGTTTGCTCAATCGCCGCCACGGCAGAGCACTCCATTGCTTCTCCCCGGCCTTCGAGCCGCCCCCTCCTCTCTCTCCGCGACGTTTCCGTTCCTCTGCTCCAGCAGCTATAAAAGGAATGCCCCCGTCACCGGAGTTCCCTCCGCCTTTGTTGCCCTTAGTTTCCTCTAGCTCCCTGCTCAAGCTCCTAGCGCCACCCACCCAGTTCTTGAAAAGTTCTTCTCCCAGTTCCTTCTCAGTTCCTCCAAGTCACCCCGCATCTTGCTCCCTTGTGCTGCGTAGAGCTCTCTTGTGATCCGCAAGAAGCGCTGCCGCCGGAGCATCGCCGGTCTTAGTCCCTGCTCGAAGCTTTAGTTCCGCGCCCAAGTCTGCCTCTTCCCGACCCCAAGCTTTCCCTTCAGGAAGAAGGTGAGTGCCGAACCTAAGTCCGCCTCGCCCGACCCCTCCTATCCGCCCGACCCTAGTTCCGTCTCGTCCGACCCTGTCTGTTCGCTGACCCTTGTCCGCCTCGCCCGAGGGCTTGGCTGTGATCTTTTTCTTCAACTCGAGGGTGTATGTGTAAAACGTGGGAACCCTTCAGCGCCTACGTCTGAGGATCCCAGTTATCACGTCCTCTAGTTCAAGGATCAGACCACTAGTTTCCTTCCTACCCTTACCTGTTGATCATCATCAGCTCTCTCAAACCGCCTCCACCTCCTTCTCTTTGTCGCATGTTTCTGGGCTCAGGAGAGCCAGTGTTGCTGTCAAATCAAAACGTTTAAGCTAACCCTTGCATTGCATTCGTATAGAACTGCATCTCGCTGACGGCTTCTACGAGCTGCACCCGACGCCCGAAGAAGAAGTTGTAGCCGAGATCCTGCCCGCGGAAGTCGAAGCCGCCCCCGAAGTCGAGCAGTTCCAGCCTTCCTTGTTTGCAGGCAAGCCCCGGTTGCATGAAAATCCTACGTGTTCTTGCTAAACTTGCACATGCCTTCCGAATAGCATGTTGTGCATTTA
Organism: Setaria italica; assembly: GCF_000263155.2. NCBI lineage: Eukaryota > Viridiplantae > Streptophyta > Magnoliopsida > Poales > Poaceae > Setaria > Setaria italica. The sequence goes on from NC_028457.1 coordinate 21,775,888, forward strand.
CGTTTAGGAGTTGTGTGAAACCCTAGATGCATGACTTAGTAACCCTTGATATGAGCACTAGCTGTTGGACCGAGTAGCTGCATTGCTTAAATAGGAGACGATAAAAGCCGAGTGATCTCCCGTCACTCGCGAGTTGTAGGAGTTGCATGTTTACTATCTGCTACAACTATAAGGACGGTGGACGGGGCAGGGTTGGGTAACACTTTGGTGGTCGGATGGTTGCCCCGTCTGTCTATGAAAACTTGCTAAGGCCCGACAGTGGTGGTGTTCGTGATCAAGTGTTTGAAAGTACTAGCCTCATACTTAGTATGGGATGAGGAAGCCTAGTACCTGATTGAACCTAGACGTGAGCGATCGCCCCATTGTTCTTGGAACGGAGTTTCCCCTGCTGGTTGTCGCACGTGGTGGCAAAGCGTGGTCACAGAACGGCAGAGACCGGGTCTGTGGAACCTTGCACCAAAGGAAATGGGCCCGACACGGGTTAGGGGATTGATGGGGAAGGCCGACACAGAAAGCGACCTCCGGGTGCGCGGATGTCGTGGGGCTAGGTTCACCATGCATGGTTAAAGAACTCGAATCGATTCGTCTGCCTCTCACAGTTTGAGATTTCTTGATCGCTATGTCACCCTGAGTAAATGAGGAATCTGATAATGGCAATGTTGTTTTTTTTACCTACACACTTGATTGGCTCGATGTTTGCTTAGAATAGGTTGCACAACCTAGACTGGTAAGTAAATATAGAACCGGAGCTAAAACTTGAAACCAGGTTACTTAGTGCTTTTGGCAAATCAAACCCCTCAGCCAAGAAGCCTTGCATGTCTAGTTGGAAGAGTAGTTGGCTCCTCCCCGGTTAAGTCTTGTTGAGCTTAGTAGCTCAGCCTTGTTGTGGCTCCTGTTTTTCAGGTGAAGTTGCAGTTCCCGACCCCTCCCTTGTTGGCGCTTGGCCGCCCCAGCTCCCGCCAGGATGGACGGTCGAGTGGGACCCCTCCTCGGACGGCGAGGAGAGGATTCAGTGATGTTCCGGCTGGCCTCGCCCGGACGTCCGACCGCGACGAAGTCTTCCGCTAGTGTTTTCTCTGTTGTTTCTTGAAAACTTGTAAAACCCTAATGTTGGATTTTATGGTGGGACCAAAATGAGTAAAACTTGTTCAAAATCCGTGGACTCGTTGTATTCTCTGTAACCGTTCACCTTCGTGTGGGTTGCTGAACTCGATCCTGTTTAAGTGGTTAAATCGGACGAAATCCGACGGCACTTCGTATTAACTCGGTTTAGGCAGGGGTGTCGCATGTTAGGCGGCTTAACCCTGCTTAATCAAGCTAATCCGAGGTGGTTCCGCCACATGCGGACAGGAAGGAAGTGAGCGGTCTTGGTCAGGCGGTCCACTATAACCCAGAGGGAATCATATCTCTGTGATGTAAGGGGCAGTCCAACTATGAAGTCCATGCTAATGTCTTCCCATTTCCAAGAGGGAATAGGTAGTGGCTGCAGGGTACCTGCTACCTTGAGATGGTTGGCTTTGACACGTTGACAGGTGTCACATTCTGAAACATACCGGGCTATTTCCGGTTTCATGCCACTCCACCAAAAGGTTTGACGGAGATCATGGTACATCTTATTGCTGCCAGGATGGATTGAGAACTTGGAGAGATGAGCTTCATCTAAGATCCGCTTCTTAATGTCGGGGTCGGCTGGTACAACCAGTCGGTTTCCATAATATACACCTCCAGTTTCGTCCTGTCGGAATTGCTTATATCCTTCATCCTTTACTGAGATATTCCTGATGATCCGCTTTATTTCTTCATCCTTTACTTGTGCTGACCGGATTTGGTCTTCCAGAACTGATTTAAGGGCGATGTGGCCGAGGGTTCCATGAGAAATAATCTCCAAACTGAGTTTTCCCATCTTCTCGGTAAAAGCTGTTACCAACAAGCAGTTGCAACGGTGCTTGTGACTAAGAGCATCGGCCACCACATTGGTCTTGTTGGGATGATAGTGAACTTCCAAGTCATAGTCTTTTATCAACTCTAACCATCTTCTCTGGCGCATATTGAGGTCGGCTTGAGTAAAGATGTACTTGAGGCTCTTGTGGTCGGTATAGATGTTGCATTGGGTGCCCATCAGATAGTGTCTCCATATCTTTAAGGCATGTATCACTGCTGCTAGCTCAAGGTCATGGGTTGGGTAGCTCAGCTCATGAGGTCGTAATGCTCGTGAGGCATAGGCAATGACTCGGTTGTCTTGCATAAGAACACACCCAAGTCCAATGCCAGAGGCGTCACATTACACATCAAACGGCCTAGAAGGGTCGGGCTGAGCCAAAACTGGGGTTGTGGTCAGCAGGTGCTTCAGGGTTTTGAAGGCTTCTTTACACTTGTCGTTCCACACGAATTTGGCCTCCTTCTTCAACAACTCTGTCATGGGCTTAGCTATCTTAGAGAAATCCGGTATGAAGCGCCGATAGTAGCCCGCCAGTCCAAGGAAACTTCTGATCTGGTGCACTGAGGCAGGAGGCTTCCATTCCATAACTTCCTGTACCTTACTGGGGTCGACGGCTATACCATCCTTGGAGATAGTGTGTCCCAAAAACTTGACACTACCTAACCAAAACTCACACTTGGAGAACTTGGCATAGAGTTGGTGATCTCTCAGCCGTTGGAGAACTACATGAAGATGATCGGCATGTTCTTCTTCGCTCTTTGAGTACACTAGGATATCATCAATGAACACCACCACAAACTTGTCCAGCTCGGGCATGAACATCGAGTTCATGAGGTACATGAAATAGGCGGGTGCATTGGTGAGTCCAAAGGACATGACCAGGTACTCGTATAGTCCATATCTCGTGGAGAAGGCTGTCTTGGGTATGTCGCAGGGTTGGATCTTGATTTGGTGATAACCAGAACGAAGATCGATCTTGGAGAATACTTTTGCTCCGGCTAACTGATCAAACAAGACATCAATGCGTGGCAGGGGGTACTTGTTCTTGACGGTCACAGCATTGAGGGGTCGGTAGTCCACACACATGCGTAGACTGCCATCCTTCTTCTTCACAAACAGGGCAGGGCAACCCCAAGATGATGTGCTGGGTCGGATGAAGCCTTTTTCCAACAGATCATGCAACTGGGTCTTCAACTCGGCCAACTCAGCAGGTGGCATCCGATAGGGTCTCTTAGATATCGGTGCGGTGCCAGGGATCAACTCTATGGAAAACTCCACCTCTCTATCAGGCGGCATACCAGGCAAGTCTTCTGGAAACATGTCAGGGTACTCACAGATAACAGGGAGGCTTTCTAGACAGGCTCCCGACAGAGGGTATGCACAAGGAAGTGCAGACTTAGGATGTGTCAAGGATAGGATAGAGCTGCCATGGAAGGGTGAGCTGATGTAGAGAGATCGGGCTGCTGTATCTAGAACCACATGATGTCGGGCCATCCAATCCATCCCAAGGATGACATCTATGCCTTTTAGGTCAAGGATGATAAGGTTTTCCTTGAAGAGGGTCGGACCTAGCTGGAGAGGTACAAGAGTAACGATCTGATCCGATGCTATCTTCCCTCCAGGAGTGGCGATCACATAAGATTCCTTAGTGTGACCGACATCCAGCTCACATCTTTCTCTAGCCTTACTCCCGATAAAGCTATGAGAGGCTCCCGAATCAAACAACACAACAACAGCTTGATTTAAAACAAGGAAAGTACCCGTCATTACTGACGCACCTTCGGGGAGCTCGGTCAAGCTGGTGTAGTTGAGTCGGCCTTATCAGACTTGCACCTTGGGCCTTCTTCCTCTGTTTGCCATAGGGTTTTGGCCTTGCTGTTGATTCTTGTTCCTGGGGCAGTCCTTGGCAAAATGCCCTTCATTGCCACAGGTGAAATAACAGCTACTAGCTGCAGGGCGGGGTGGCGCTGTTGGGGTCGGCCGGGGCACCTGTGGTTGGAAACCGGGAAAACGGGGCGCTGCTGCTGGTGGGGGTCGGGCAATCCACCTTCCTGACTGCTGGGGTCGGCCTGGGGCTTGTGGAGGAACCATCCGGAACCTTCGGGTCGGCTGGCTCGGAAATACCACAGAGGCTTTCCTCTTCTGGTCGGCCTTAAGAGCTTGCATGCAATCCTCTTGAGAGATGGCCAGATTGACCAACTCATTGTAGGTGTCCACCTTGATGGGGTTCAACCTCTCTCTGAGCTCCAAGCTCAGTCCTTGGCGGAATCTGTCCCGCTTCTTTTCATCGGTGTCAGCATGGTAACTGGCATAACGGCACAGGGCGTTGAAAGCTTGAGCGTAGTGCAGCACATCTTGGGTTCCCTGGGTAAGGGCCAGGAATTCGTTGAGCTTGCGCTCCAAGAGACCTTTCGGGATGTGATGCGTTTTGAACGCGGTCTTGAACTCATTCCAGCTGACCACATGGTCAGCCGGCAGCATGGCATGGTAGTGGTCCCACCAAAGCCGTGCGGAGCCACGCAGCTGTTGAGCTGCAAACCGAGCCTTGTTGTGGTCGGGGCATGGGGCGGTGAGAAGCTCGAACTTGGATTCGATCGTACGAACCTAGGCGTCAGCGTCGAGCGGTTCTTGTGTCTTCTGGAACAAAGGGGGTTGTATCCCCAAAAAGTCCTCGTATCGAGCAACATGTGGCTGCTGCTGAGCCCTTCCACCATGGGGCTGCTGCTGCTGCCCTTGTACAAGATGCCTTAGCAACTTGGTTTGAGTTGCTAGGATTGCCTCCAGCAGAGATGAGGGTGGGGGTGGGGGAAGATCCTGTCGCTGCTCACTACTGCCGGGCACAGAACCAGATCTGGTGTGATGCGCCATCTGCAAGAGTTAGCGTTCCATTAATTTCATAATCTTAGAAGTACTCCAACAAATGGAACGTATAAGTTAAATCATCCAATGCAACTCTTGCCGATAATGCAACACACGTCCTCATAGAGGAGATACACTTTTCTCATACTCATGTTTGTTAGCGTTTATCTTAGCCTTGTACTCAACTTCGGGCGAATCCTATCCTACCCAGACTCCCATACTCCGACTTAACCCACGGGGTCGGGCTAGGCGATCCTCCTGAGAAAAGGGTCGGCGACGATCCACACTAAAAAGGGGTCGGGCGAGGCGGAAGCTGCCTTGAAGGGTTGGCGCACTCGATCTCGCGAACCAGGGTCGGCCAACTGAGCAGACTCCCAGAAAACAACGTGTGGTCACGCCGTAACTCACTTAGCCTAGCATTCCAACACTTTGCAAGGGTTAAAGGCCAGGCACCAGAATTGACTTTATACACAGCAGTGTTCCAACACAGGGAGTACTCGACTCAAGGCTAACCTATTACAATCCTTTCCAAAATTTAGGCTGCCGAGGAGTACAACAAAGAATGAATCCCTGGTAACTCTAAGTCTACAAATGGACACTATGAGTAGGAGAAGGGGCACCATCTTCTTCAATGTCCATACTGGACGCTCCCTCGTCCTCCTTAGGGTCCTCTTGAGCTTCGAGCTGCATGTTGAGGGCATGCATATCGTCGAGCTCAGCTTGATGCTCCTCCAAATGAGCATTGGCAACTGCCAGCTCCATCTCGATCTCCATCTTTTCCTCCGACAGCTCGATCATGCCGTCCACGAGGTCGGCCACTTCTCCTTCGAGCTCGGAGATCCGGTCTTGCATGTCGTGTATCTGAATGCCTCTTTGGATAAGCTGGTAGGTTTGGCCTACCATGTCTCTTCTAGCTGATTGGAGGTACCCGTTAGCATCCACTGCGGTCCGAGCAAAGAAGGTCATAGCTCGCCCTTGAAGCTCGATCAGCCGATAGAGGGCTGCCATGCACCTGACATTGGTGGAGATGGTGACCATGGCGCACGTGGTAGCTAGCACCTCAATATTCCCGACGCGGTCGAGCCACTCCGGGTCCAGCCGGTTCCTGGCGGGGAACAGGCCGATAGGGTCTAGCGTGATCTCCAGGGGATGCAGCTGGCAGAACTGGGTGAGCAGCTGGAGAGCGGCAGACTCCCAAGTGTCCTCCGGAGCAAGGCCGTAGGCTGATATGCCGAAGGAGGGCCAGTCGGGCCGCACAGGGGGAGGAGGTACCACCGCCTGTACATGGCACGTCTGGATACCCTGCTCCAGATACAGTCGTCCGGCGTATAATGGTGGGGACTGGTACCCAAACCATTTCAACGTGTCCCACAAAATCGCGGGAAAGCCCTCGAAATGCAGACATGTCGACTGGAAAGTACCATCCGCTCCAAATAACACATGCCCGGGAACGGCCATCTGGAACCAAGAAACCAAAACCACATGAGATAGACTCCAAGGGTCAGGGGTCGGATAGAGAAGCATTCGGCTTTAACCGAGAGCAACTGGAAGAAACTAGAAATCCTTAGAACCGAAAAGAACTCTTCCGAACAAGGTTGCTTTTGAGAGGGAAACCTTACAGCTTTCTGGTTATGATGCATGCACGGCCTACCTTACTCTTAACCAAAACAACTGCCCAAACCCGGGTCTTACGCGGTCAGTGCCGGTGACAAGGCAACAAGTACGTCTCTCTCTATAATAGCTAGTCGATTCTAGCAATGTCTTTTAAACGAACGCGGTTAGCGTAACTGCAGAAAACACCAACACACGAACCTTTCATGCCAGCACTCACGAAAGCGTTCCCAAACATTACCGCTCACTATAGGAACGACACCCATGCGTTTAAGGCTGCATGGACAGCACTCAACCGTGGAAATAGGTTCCCTTTGAATGGAACCATACAACCCTTCGCATACTCGCGATGCGGAATCAGCACACGTATGATAGACGTGGCGAATCAACCGTGCTGATAGGTTCGTTGGAATCGAACCGTACCAACCTTCGTATGGATTACATACGGAACCTGTGCACGTGTGATAGACGTGGGCGAGAACAACCACGATGATAGGGTCCTTTGAATAGAATTCCCTATCAACCTTCGCATGCTCGTGATGCGGAACTCGGCACACGTATGATAGACGTGGCGAAGTGCTGGAAGGGTTAGCAAGATAACCAAGTAAAATATTAGTCACCTAAAACAACCCCAAAATCCCCTAGGGCCTCTCGCACTAAAGTCATCCTTAACGATCGTATGAGATTTTTCAAAAAAAGTTTCTTGCAGCTTTTATCTTTTTAAAGAAGTGTTTAGGGCTTGTTGTGTTCTCTGTACTGCTAAAACCGCTCTGGTACCAGCTGTGGCGGATCCACTTCGGATCTACTTGGTTAGACATGATTTAGCCGCCTAATATGCGACGCTCATACCTAAACCGAGTAAACACGAAGAGCCATCGGATTTTCCTCCGATTTAACCACTTGAACATGACCATTTTAGCAGACTCACACGAAGGTGAGCGGTTCCAGAGAGTACAACAAGTCCACAAGTTAACCATTAACCACTTAGTTTAGTTACGAAAGAACATCAGAGTTTTACAAGATTTCAGAAAAACAACAGAAGGTAAAACACTAGCGGAAGCAATCGTCGGGGTCGGACGTCCTAGTGAGGCCAGCCGGGACATCACTGATCCCTTTCCTCGCCGTCCGAGGAGGGATCCCACTCAACCGTCCAACCCGGAGGGAGTTGGGGCGGCCAAGTGCCAGAGGAGAAGGGTCAGGGGCAGCAACTTCACCTGAAAAACAGGAGCCACAACAAGGCTGAGCTACTAAGCTCAACAAGACTTAACCGGCAGGAGTAAAACTACTCCACCATTCTAGACATGCAAGGCTTTTTTGGCTGAGAGGTTTGTTTGCCAAAAGCACTAAGTAAAACCCTATTTTCAAGTTTTAGCTTCGGTTCTAAGTTCTTTAACCAGTCTAGGTTTTGCAACCTATTCTAAGCAATCATAGAGCCAAACAAGGTATGTATATCAACAAAACCATGTCATCATCAGAGTCCTCATTTACTCAGGGTGACATAGCGATCAAGCAATCTCAAACTGTGAGAGGCAGACGAATCGATTCGAGTTCTTTAACCATGCATGGTGAACCTAACCTCACTACATCCGCGCACCCGGAGGTCGCTTCCTGTGTCGGCCTTCCCCATCAATCCCCTAACCCGTGTCGGGCCTATTTCCTTTGGTGCAAGGTTCCACAGACCCGGCCTCTGCCGTTCTGTGACCACGCATGCCACCACGTGCGACATCCAGGAGGGGAAACTCCGTTCCAAGAACAATGGGGCGACCGCTCACGTCTAGGTTCAATCTGGTACTAGGCTTCCTCATCCCATACTAACTATGAGGTTAGTACTTTCAAACACTTGATCACGAACACCACCACTGTCGGGCCTTAGCAAGTTTTTGTAGACAGACGGGGCAACCATCCGACCACCAAAGAGTTACCCAAAACCCTGCCCCGTCCATCGTCCTTATAGTTGTAACAGAAGGGTAGACATCCAACTCCTACAACTCGCGAGTGACAAGGAATCACTCGGCTTTTACCGTTTCCTAGTTAAGCAAGCAACTACTCGGTCCAACAGCTAGTGTTCAGATCATGGGGATAACTAAGTCATGCATCTAGGGTTTCAAACAATTCCTATACGTAAATGCACAACCATGTTACAGAAGGCATGCGCAAGTCTGGTAAAACAACACAGGGTTTTCATGCAACCGGGGCTTGCCTTCAAGCAAAGAGGAAGAGAACTGCTCGACTTCGGGGGCAGCTTCGGCTTCTGGGAGCAGGAGCTCAGCTACAGCTTCGTCTTCTGGCGCCGGGTGTAGCTCGTAGAAGCCGTCGGCGAGGCGCAGCTCTACACAAATGCAATGCAAGAGTTAGCATAGACGGTTATTTCAACAGCAACACTTGCTCGCCTGAGCCCAGATGCTCGCGACAAAGAGCAGGAGGGTGGGGAGGTTCAAAGGAGCTGGTGGAGATCAAGAGATGAGGGTTGGAAAGGAACTTGTGATCTGATCCTTGAACTAGAGGATGTGGTATACTAGGGATCCTCAGACGCAAGCGCTGAAGGGTTCCTAAGTTTTACACATACACCCTCGGGTTGAAGAAAAAGATCACAGCCGAGCCCTCGTCGAGGCGGATAAGGGTCGGCGGAACAGATAGGGTCGGGCAAGACGGAACCGGGGTCGGGCGAAGCGGGCTGGGGTCAGCAGCTTACCTTCTTCATTCAAGGAAAGCTTGGGGTCGGAAAGAAGCAGACTTGGGCAGAGGGACTAAGGCTTTGAACAACGGCTAAGACCGGCAGTGCTCCGGCGGCGGCGGTGCTTCTTGTGGATCACAAGCGAGCTTTTACGCAGCACGGAGGAGGAAGCGGCTGGGTGGCTTGGAGAAAACGGAGGGGAGCTGAGAGGAGAGTTCCTCAGGAACTTAGGGGTGGCGCTAGGAGCTTGAGCAGGGAGCAAGAGAGGTGGCGGAAGGCAACAATGGCGGAGGGAACTCTGGCGGGCTTGCGCATCCCCTTTTATAGCGGCTGGGACGGGGAAGGGAAGCAGCGCGGGAGAGAGAGAAGGGGAGCGACACGAAGGCCGGGGAAGAAGCAATGGAGTGCTCTGCCGGGGCGACGATTGAGCGATGAGGGCGGTGGTGCAGGACTTCGGGGATGACACCAGCGGTCATTGGGTTCTGGCGTCAGGGCAGCGCAGGAGCGGGTATGCCGGTGGTTGAGATTTGGCGGAGCCGAGCATCGCCGTGCGGAAGATTTGATGGACGTGACCGGGTTAACGGCGCTAGAATCGAGGGCGCACAGGTGAAAAGACATGCAGCCGCGGGCGCGTGGGCGAGCGCGGAGCAACAGATTGTCGGGCAGCTTCTGACAGGGCGGGGAAAGGAGCTGTCGTTGCCGTGGTCGGGGTTGGTGAAGGAGGAATCGTCGGGTAGCGAAGACCAGGCGGCGCGACTGTGTTCGAAGTGACGGAAAAGACGGGCGACATCGGGCTCTGCGGCCGGGATCTGGCGGTGTGATGATGGGCGCGGGAGGCGAGGTGCTGCAGAAAGGTTGCAGAGGGCTTCCGCTGCCATTGGGGAAGGGGGCGTGAGAATCCACTCGGTCGCGAGCCAGAGACAAAGCTGAGCGGCGGGCGTCGGAGAAGATGAGCCACGCAGCGGAAAGACTCTGAAGCGAGCATGCAACTCGAGTGCGCCTGCCGCGGAAGATCTGGGGAAAAAGATCTCGCGGGTCCACTGGTCAGACAGAACGGACGTTTGGAAAGACTTAGAAGGATCCGATGGTGGGCTGGTTTTTGGCGGGGTCGGAACCGAAACAAGCGGGGAGGGGTCGGGTCTCAGGGGTCGGGACCGATCGGAAGATTGAACACTTTGGTGCGGAAAAACTTGACAGGTGATCAGGGGGCTCGGATTAAGATTAACTGGTAAGATTTGGGGCCGGTCGTCACATTTATCGACCAAACAGAAGCAAAATTAGTGAACTCACTAGTACCAGCCTTAACACGTGTATTTTCAGGAAATTCATGACATGCAAACTTTTGATCAACAGCAATTTCCAAGTAATGTAAGCATCAGGATCATATTTTCCATCAAAAGGAGGTATCTGAAATTTTATCTTACTCAAAGCATCATCATTATTATGTACCTAACATCATTGGTAAGCATTCATACCTCTGCGATTATTGCGTAGGCATCGGCGATCATGAGCATCTGGGTCTGTTCAGTATCAGCATCCCAATTGTCCTCGACACGCTCATCCTTGTTGTTATATCCATCATGCCCATTAGTGGTTTTGGCATGCATCTCATCAAAACGCCTCAAAATAGCAGCAAGGCTTTTGTCAATACGAACGACCGACGTTTCTAGTCCTGTAAGCTTGGTGTTGGTGGCAAGCTATGTGACCTCCAATTGCCCAATCTTCTCATTCGTCACCTGCAAATCATCATCAAGCCCTTCCACGTGCCCCTTCACTAGCTTTTCAAAATGTTGTATGATGCTCTTGGTGCGGGGAGAATGTGGCATATTCTAACTATCCTCTGATCTTGTCATGGTTAGATGAACAAAGGCAACATGAAAACAGGTGAAGAAATAAAAAACCCTACAACTATTAGGATATAGCTACTGCAAGGCGCTCATTCTCAACCTGTTACACAAGCTCTTACCAATTCTTACCTTGCTCAACAGAAGGGGACGACAATCAACAAGTCTGCAATTGTGGAATGAAGTGCATCGGTGCTGCAACAACAAGACCTATCAAGCTGTAGTCGAAATATGTGGAGCTGTAGGTGGGCTGAAGCAAGGAAGTACTAGCACCACGTTAGTCACAAAAGCAAGCTAAATAATCGTTCAACGGTGGTATTGTGCTAGTCCTAGCTTAGACCGTGCTAGAGGCGCGAGCCTGGATGCAACGGAAATCACAACACACCATTAGAAAACAATAGGCAAGCACAATGAACAACCCCTTTTTCTTCCTGTTTTTTTTCTTTCTTTTTTTTGTTTTTTTCAGGGGTCCTTAAAACTGATTATATGAACAAAAAGACTTCACAAGAGCCACACACCACACAAGCTTTTTTCAAAAGGGCAAGGGTATTTCGGTAAAGAAAAGATGGAATATGCACAATGTGGAGAAGTCAAGTATATGCATGAACTACTACTGCAACCAATTCGGATATATATAGAGTACAAGCGCAACAGGATTTGGTAACACGGCGTAGCAACCAATTCGGACTCAAAACCGATTCCAACTCGAACTTCAACACCACATGGGATTCGATCTCAAACAAACTCAGATTCCTACACGGGCTTGAACACAAGGATGTACTTGGATTCAACCAACAGAAGGTTTGTGACTAGAACGTGATAAGAACTCGAAACTCTAAAGGACTAAAACTAAGACCAGCAACTCGACACAACCGATGCAACAAAAAATTCAACAAACCCTAACTAAGCAGTGCTAGCAAAGGCTCAAATGGTTTATAGGATTGCGGGTAAACTAATCTACTTTTTTTTAACTTTTCTGGACTATAAGAAAATTAAAACAGTGAAGGATTGGAAGTCTCTCACTGATAAACCTTGCTCTGATTACCAATTGATAGGAACCCGCTAGGGTCGGTTCCCGATCTTTCGATGAGAGGGCGTGGGGTAACTCAATTGGTAGATGGAGATGATGTTCATGGCCTGACTACAGCCTTCCAAGCTACGCCTTAGCAACCGATACACCACCTTCAATGGATGCCCAATCTTGTGGAGCGCGTCACCCGACCACTAGGGCACTCGTCCTGCAAGAAATCGAAGAACTAGCAAGAACAAGTATAACAAGTACTAAATTTACTAGATGAATATGAAGGTTTCAATCTCAATCTCAATAAGGTGGGGTTCTGAAGATAAGAAGACAGGTGGCTGATCCAGTAGTCGCGCTTACAAGCAAGTAGAGAGAGCTAAACTTGATCTAAACAAAACCCAACTGTTCTTGGTGACGGCTAAGGAGTATATGAAGGTGGAAGGATGACCACTAGGGTGTAGGGATCATGCTCCAACCCTAGGATGCGTCCCTAATGGACCCGACTTGATACAGGGCCCATTGGGCCAAATTAAATTGACGCAACACCTTTGGACATAAAATGTCTCGGTAGTAATTTGATCATTGCAGCTGCCTCATACCAGATATGGCCTTGAGTCTGGATCCATATGAAAATAGACTTCATAATGAATCTATGAAGTACCTGAACACCACAATCCGAGTCCGTATGCGACCATGGTGACCATCACAAGTTGGTGCTGTCCTGAAGTCGGAATCCAGCCTGCGTGAGTCCTTTTCCCTTTCGGTCTTCTCCCTCGTTCCTAACCAAAATACGAGTGCACGCATCTCCATGGTCTAAATATGATGGACAGGAACTTAAGAGTGAACTTACTGTTGGAGGTATGCCCTAGAGGCAATCATAGAGATGATGATATTCCATTTGTATCCATGATTTGTATGTTGTGTTCATTGAATATCCATTGAAGGCTACTTGAATTGATTTGCAATTATGTGAATTGTATGTGAAACTCTTTACTTGTATGGTTATTCTAAAGTTGTCCCTAGTCGGAGTTCATGTGAGGACACACATGAATATTAGACTAGCACATGTATTAGTTGATGACTATGTTTCACAAGTCATGGACATGGAGATGTTGAACTAATAATGTGGACACATGTGGAGACATGTGCTAGGACTGACCCAACACGAGAAGTAGTTCTCTCTTTGAACAACATATACACTTTGTCCTTAGACCTGAGACTGTCGCATGTATTCTAGATGTGGATCGACCTACTTAGGGGCTATCAAACGCTACGCCGTAACAGGGTAGTTATAAAGGTAGCTTTCGGGTTTGTCAAGAAGCATGCTATGAGACATGGTCAGTCAAGATGGGATTTGCCCCTCTCTGATTGAGAGTGATATCTCTGGGCCCCTCGAGTGATCGGATCCGAAAATGCATGGCCATGCTACGTACGGTTAAGAGTTAACCTACAAAGGGATTCCGAATCACAGGATCGAGAAAGAGCGGTCAGCTTGAAGCTAGACCAAATATCGTGAGGCAAAGGGAATAGCATATATATCATGTTGTGATGGTTCGTCTGATATGATCTTCGTGTGCGTATAGGAGTTGGCACATCTTGCTAGAGGCCGCTACCGACTATTGGGCCGAGTAGGAGTACTCGGGCCATGTCTATACGTATCCGAACCCATAGGGTCACACACTTAAGGGGCTGGAAGCCCAATTCGGATCTGATCCGAGTTGGATTAGGTTTAGAAGTACTAATGGGCCTCGGATCCAGAGGCCCATCAGGAACCTCTATAAATAGAGGGGTGGGGGCGCCCTAGGGTTTACACCTTTTGGCGAAACACACCTGCCGCGCCTCCCACGCCCTCGCCTATTGCAACTCACGGATCTAGCAGTCCGACTTGCGACGCTTCCTCCCTGCACGTGTGGATACCTTGGAGGTGTTGCGCCTGCAGCACTTGGACGAGCCGCCGACGAGCCACGACGAGCCGACGACGAGCCGCGGCACTGGAGGCGATCTTGCTGCACGTGGATGATCTGCTGAGGAGCTGCTGGACGTGACGTTGATCGACTACGTACGACTACGTGATCGTCTTCACTGCATCGACGCATATCTACATCTTCCACACCAGTAGTGCGTCGAGTGGTAATCCCGTGATCCTTATACGGCAGTTCTTCCTGGTTATACGCGGTAGAAATTTTGATTTACGCTAGTGTAGCCTACCTCGTGTCCCAACACTTACTTGATGATTAAGTTGACGAGCACGAGCGCGAGTAATAAGATCAGAAACTGGTACTTGTGTCGGTGTAGAAACTGGTACTCGTGTCGGCATGGATGTATTGTTGGTGTTGATATCCTCATCACCAAACCTCCATTACAAAAGTCCAATTGCCCAGATCCCATCTCACAAACCCCAACCCTCAAGTCCAATGATCAGAAAGAATAGGCCCCAAAATCACATGATCTGAAATAATAGGCCCCAAATTGCATGACCAGAAATACTAGTGCTCAAGTCGCATTCGCAACTTCCATCATGAACCATCCGATCGTAACATAATCATAACTCAAATCAGTTGAACAGCAAAAAAGCCAATACTCCAAATTTATTCCTAACCTAGGATATAGCATATTTAACTTACCATAAAGCCTTAGTTTGCCACATCGTGCCTATTTTTCATAGATCCTTGATTGCTTTCCTTGATCACCCCTTCTCTCCGCTTGTCGATGCCATCGTTGTGCTTGGTTTGGGTTTAGGAGGGGGCAACAAGAGGTGGACAAGAAAATGGTTGGGAGTGCAGCGACGTGGAGGTGTTAGGGTTACTATATATGAGGATGTTAGGTTGGGTTGCTAACTGGGCTGGCCCGGGGGATAGTCATATGCGTCGGATTGCCCATATGGTACGGGCCTATGTGCGATGTGGTAAGTCAAAATAAGGTGACCATCTATATATCTAAATGATGTGTAGGTCCTATGGTCGAATATGTCGTAGATTTTGAAAGTTGTATTTCTTTTCTAAAGGGCCTAACTAGTTCTATCTACAAAGTTCACACTACAAGTTAATAGTTCCTAATCAAAGATATTGCAGTTATGTAAACTTAAGCATGAAAAACTTGCAGGAAAATAGTCTAAGGAGTTGGCCTAAAACACCTTTTAAGTTTTAACGAAGAGGAATTTCTGGCTACAAATCCTTTTAAGCTCCAACCTTTAATTTCAATACCAGACAACTTGCACCACTTAACTTTTAAAACAAGACCCATCCTACCCTATACATACATGTGTAAAGTCAAATTTTCATCTAAACTTGGTACAATTTGAACTGATGGATGACCAGAGGAGGAATTGACGGCTCGCAAGAGAGGATGCCATGTCGGTGCTAGGTGGTTCAGCTTCAACCAAATCTGGTACAATTTGAATTTGAAATTGGAAAAGAAAATGGAAACATGAAGCTTCAACCCTGTGGACCCGTCACCCCGTCTTCGTGCTCTTTTCGTCTCCTGTAAAAAAAAGATAAGAAAAGGAAATCTTTGCATCCCCGCGGACTCTCCTGCACAGATTCTCTCCTGCACCGATCCCTCCAACGTCCGTCCTGGCCTCCTGGGAGGAGTAGGCGCACGTCGCCCCCGTCCACCTGAGAGGTGTGTTTAGAGAGTTTTTGCTCTGTTTAACAGGAAGAGTAGGGTGCGATGTGGGTTCTCAGAGTTTTGTGCCATCTGCGGAATGGGGGTTACAGTTTGTCTAAATTCGGGCGATCCCGAGTGGTGACGAATTGATTCCCCATTGCAGGGTATGGGACTTTGGATCGCTTCTTCAGTCCTTGGAGATGATTCCTCTAGGTATGCTGTAGTCGATTTTTTTAGCATTCATGTGGATTTTGTTTATTGTTTAGATGAATTAGGTGTTAGGGTTATTCAGTGTATTAGTGAGACGGCTGGATGCAAATGGAACTAATGCTATGCTTAGACATGAATGAGACTGTGTTTTTCGTTGTAACTCTATTACGAATATGCTTGGAGCTATTCCAATAAAAGATTAATCTAGCTGGTTTCAATTATCTAATTGGATCTGAAATACTGTTGCAGGTTGAAAGGAGGAACGTTGATGATTAATGATTTAAACTTTTAAAGGAGGAAGTTTGAGAATTGCGATACCTCATGTGGTAACTGCTGCTTTCCATGTTATGATCTTCTCTTGCAAAAATCAGTAGTGTTTATTGTTGGAAATATATGCCTAAAAAACATTCCAGATTTAATTTGGTGGGAAAACACATTGATAAAAAATGATGCAAGCAAATAAAACAAGTAAGCAGGCAACATACTGTTTAGAACAAGATTGCGCAAGGAAATTACTCAATGATCCTGCGCAGAACGTAGTCGAACGTGTTAAAGCAGATGTTGCAGAATCACCAAGCGGTCGCGTGAAGACGCTGCCAAAAACCTGATTGCTGCCCCGTGCAGGAGTCTCGTGACAGTGGTTTCGGAGATCCCGCTTTCCTTCAAGCCCGGTGCACGCCGAATTCGAAGGTCGACGAGGCGCAGCAGCAAGAGATTCAGCACAGCGAGTGGGAAGATGAGCATGTAACAGCGTCAATTCAACCAGGACGTCTCTTGGTGTTATAGACCTTCGTAGTGCATCAGTTTTCCCATTAAACAACCTCATCAAGCAGTAGAAACTGTCAATTTGAATGATAGAAACTGCTGCCATCAAATTGTTGAAACTGACACACCTTATTGCTGTTTAAAATGGTAGTTTCAATCACAAACAACAGCATGCTGTACCCGCACGCGTCACAAGTCACGCGATTTTTCACGCGAAAATGGGCGCGAGTTGCGCGTGTGTGTAGCAACAGTCTCCTTCTCTCTCATTTGCACCTATTTTGCATAGAGAGGAGACTCCCATATTAAGCAAGGTAACCTCTCCTTGAATTTGCGCATGCTTTGGAATTTTTAGATTGGCCCACGTATGGGCCTAAATCCAACATTTATTGCTTTAAAGAAATAACTCTGTGCCAGTTCTGGCATATGCACACCCTGCATTAAGGTTCTATTTGGAAAAATAACTCTGTAAAAGTTCTGGCATAGGTATACCCTGCATTAAGGCTCCATTTTTTTACTTCGTAACTTGTCCAATTTATCAGTTGTCAATTCTCTTGTGGGCTTTTCCAGTGCTCAAAGTTAATTAGTCAAAGTGCCCAATAAATTTTCCATCCACTTTCGGTTCTGACAGAGTCGATCATGCTACTTTCGTAAAGTTATTGGCAAATTGAACTCGAAGTAAAGCTTAGCATGGTAAAGTTGAAGTGCTGCAAAATAATGATTGAAGTCATCTGATGTTGCCACCCAGTTCACCACAGGAACAAATAAATATCTGCTCTTGTTGTTCTAAGCAACTTTGGAAGGAAACATTTTACTTTCATATTGGTGTCTGATTTTTGTTGGATGTTTTTTTCCTTTTGCTTTTCTGATCTCATTGGTTCTATGGTATGCATGCTGAATAAGAATAACTGATGGGGGACATTTTCAGATTTCCCATGTTGAGTCATGGCGTATGACATGCAAAAGTAGATCAAAGGATTTTAATTTTGGAAGTGGATCACAGTAATTTTAAGGGCTTGTTTAGCTAGACAGGGTTTAAGCATCACCTCTTCGGATTGGAACGGACGCAATGGATTTTTTTTCATCGCAACCCAAAAGTATTGGTCCGATCTAAAAAATGGATTGGTCCTAATCCCCATTCAAAATAAATCATAAGTGGAATACAATATTTATGCCATACACAATAACTATGAATTTATCTCTTATTTTTTTAATTCTGCTAGATGATTTGTTTTTCAGTCTTTCTCTCGTATCCATGAATTTAAACCTCAGCTGTCACAGTTCATTCTCTATTTACATGTATGTTCAAATTAAATCATTTGGGAGTGATATTTGGCAATGAGACAATTGCATAGTCAAGAAAAAGAAGTCATCTATCCTTCAAATGCAATGGAAAACAATTTGACTATTAGCCATTTAACTTGATGTAACCCTTGTTTTGGGAAAGAATGACTGAAAAAAACTCAATAAATACAATATAGCATATTGTATTTATTTAACAATTTGACATTCACTTTGATGAACATATCATTTAAAACTACTTTTACATATCTGGCATGTTTACTGATATTCTGAATCAAATAGAGTCACCAATAGAAGTACAGAGGACAACAAATAGCTGAGCATTTTTAAATGCCAGCTACCAAATGATACTGAAGATGAATTAAATGCAACATACTGGTTTGAACCTCCTGCATGCATGGTTCCAAAACCACCCTGTGCATATTGGTGCCATGATTCGGATGCTGCATGAGACAATGTTTCAACAACTTTGATGAATTAAAGGTATATTGCATTAATTTACATATGTTTGCAGAATTCAGTAGCTACTGACCTTGCTTTGATATTGTGCTGTTTGAATCGTCGAAGCCGATAGTCCAGAGGAAGTACCCAAGCAGCTGAGACCTCACTGCAAACTCTATCTTGTGCTGCACCACCTGTGCACTGTCGAAGCTGACCCAGAGGTCACCGTTGTAGAAATACTCTGCCACTGACTGGTTGTCGTACGTAACAACGGTGCTTGCAGAGTTCATGTAATCTTCAACCTCTGTATACGCAATTATCCCGGTCTGGTTGCTCTTCCTCTGTTTTGTCCCAGCAGCTGCAGTTGGTGATCCTATTCCATTCTTGGCCTTGTTTCTGAGGAACCAGGACCTTCCAAATAGAGGTATACCCATCACCAGTTTACATGGTGGGAGTCCAGCATCCAGCCATGAGATGACCCCGTAGCTCACCGAGAAGTGCGAGGTTGTGTCATATAGAGGTGCGTCGACTGTAGTGACATTGCTGCCCCCATGGAAACCGAAGGTGAGAATGTTCACCCAGTCGAGGTTGTTTGAGATGTCATCTATTGGGTAGTCGAGATTGCTGTCAGGCATGCCAAACAGGTGGTTCGAGAAGTAGAGTGTTGCTGTAAGGAGAAGAGGCTCGGACAAGGAGTTCGTGGCGGATTCCTCCATGATCCTTGCCCGCCATTCCGCAAGCAGGACCCCAAGGTTCTCCATGTCCATCTGTGTGGCTGGGAAAATCCATGACATGTCAATACCGTCGAAGCCGTTGGCTCGAGCAAGTTCCACCGAGGAGTTGATGAACACTCCCCGGAGGTTCTTGTCCGAAGCCATTCTGGAGAAGGCGGCATTTGACACGTCCACCTTGTACTCATCTGTGCCTATGGACAGTATGGTCTTGACGGATGGGCTCCCGGACTTGACGGTACTGGAGAACGCAGCGAGCAGCGAGCTCTCATCGGTCGGTGGAGGCGCGACAGCATAGCTCGTCTCGTCAAAGGATACCGAGCTGTAGTAGAGGTGAGTGTACAAGGAGGTGTCAATGCTACTGACCGGCGAGTAGCGGCTTGAGAACGGCGACCAGTAACCAGCTCTCACTCCAGCAGGCATGCCACCACTGTCACTGCATTGCTGCTGCGACTTCAATCCAGAAGCAGAAGTAATTGACAGGAATTCAACAAGGGGGATCAAGGATATGATGAAACACCATGCCGGCTCCATCTGTGTAGTGGGAAGGTGGTGAGGTGGTTGCAATGGAAGGCTGGAGTGAGGACGAAGTGGTTACAAAGGTGAGCATGGCTCTGAGGGAGCACAGTTTAGGAGGGGAGAATCTCAGAGTTGTTGGTGGGAGTAGATGGATGGCGATCACTGAGTGCATTGCGCGGCTGTCCCTCATCAGGCTGCCGGATGGAAATGAGGGGGCTTTTGCTATTCGTCTTCTCCTTGGTTATGGCTGATTAGCTTGAGGGTAACAAGTAGATTAGCACTGTGTTCTGGGGCTTAATCGCCCTGCCTCTGACTCTGTACTCTCTACAGGAAATGCGTGAAGGGAGCTGTTGCTTCTGCTGGCAAGACATGCTTGGCCTTGGCCGGCGACCGTACCCCTGCTGGCATTTTTGGGACTCCTTCTGAACCCTTTCAGTTTAATATATTCTCATTGTCTAACCTCGGCTTTGGGCTCTGCGAACCAGTTTTTAACTGCAGTAAACAAGCAGTGGTCAGCACAATTGTGGCTGTGCGACCTTTTTACAGGCTTACAGCACACCTGTTGCATCTTGATGAAGCGCGAGGCTACTGCCATTGAGTGTTGACCGACCGCTTTCGTTTGAGCTGCCACCACTTTTTTTTTTTTTGGGTCTGGCAATCAAATAGGGTTGGTAAAATGGGGTTGGCATGTTCTGGTACAACTTTCTGTTAATCTACTGCTTTTGTTTAAGAGGATGGTTAACTGCTCCTTTTTTTTTTGAAACATTGGTTAACTGCTCCTTGAATTGTTGTTAACTTGTTATCCCCTCCTTGTACTGCGGTCCACGTAGGTACGTGCATGCAGGCAGGCCATGTGCTCAGTGCCCAGAGTGTCAATTATGAGGTCAGCGTGCGTGGCGACGCCGTGTCCTCTTGTGTTCTGGCGCTATTAGGATCGGAACATTTCTGAGGGTTCTGGATTCCACTTCGGGTGAGGCGAGATGTGTTGGGAGGAGAGCCTGTTCTCCAGTTCGCCATGGATCCATGCCGGAAAGCTGGCTACATCACGTGCTCGCTGTTGTGGCATGTTGTCTGCTGCGTTTTAGCTCGCAGAGGCTATCGGATGCATGGATGGATAGACTGGCTGACACGCCATGCTGTCGAGATTTTGTTGAATTTGTTTCCTATGGAGATCTTTTGTTTGTACACTTCTTAAAGACGTGTTTTGGGATGGACAAATAATGTTCTTGTTTGGATATATAGATTAAAGAAATGTCCTTGGTTGGATATTATATTGGTACAAAGAAACGAGTACTTGTTTGGATGTGCAGATGCTACACTTTTTTTTTGGCGAGTAAGTGCAGATGCTACACTTGAATTATTGTATTTGCAATGTTCGTTGATTCTTGCTCGTTTCGAAAAGATGAGCTCATACCCATATCCATATAATATACTAAGATGTTTGGAGTGGAATTTACTTTGGAAGGTTTCAATATTACAAAAATGTTTGGATGGTACCCAACCCAAACTGATACGTCATTTATGTAAATCTATAAGTATCTCTAACCATTCTAAAAAAATTCCAATAACCTAGTTTGGAGGTCTTCCCAAAAACTGTTGGGATAAAAGACACTTCCGCCATCTTTGACAAAAACGCGAGTCTAAAAAAAAAAGAAAAAAATTCATTTTACTCACCGCACCTATCCACTTTGTCCGCTTAATCTCTACTATAAAAAAAGCAAAACTAAGACTATTTTTTTCGTACGTCTTATCCTCCGTTAACCCATCGTCCCGCGCTATATTGATTCTGCATCGTCCGTGGCAGAAGCGGCGATGCTAGGCCCTTGATCTTTCCTGAGATTCTTTCCTCCCATCTGCCCCCCCCCCACGCCATTCGGCCTTATCCGCGTGCCTTGTGGCCTCACCCCGTCGCCAGCTGCCTCTCCTCGCCCTACGCCACGGTCGTCTGGCATGCCGCGCTGCCATTGCACCACCGCTCGCTCCGCTGGCCGCGCCACCACCTGCGCCGCTGACCCTGTCCCCCATCCCCCAGACCTGTGTGGCCGCCAATGGTGAAACGCCGCCTCTCCCGCGGGATCAAAACAGAGGTAGCTAGATGCCTATGAAGGGGCAGGCTCGGTGATCGGCGCCCCGAGGACCGCGGCTTCGGCGACCGCTGCGGCGCGGTCAGGGGTCGGGTGGGGTGGTGGCGCGGCGCGGAGGGCGGCCAACCGCCTAGGGAGCCTCCTTGGTGCAATGGGCGCGCCGTCCCCACCTCCGTCCTCCAGCTGAGAATCTAGCTGCCCTCTTCGACCGAAGCTCCCAGCTACCCCGAGCCGAGTGCCGTGGGGTGGGGTGGGAAGCGGTGATGGCGACGCACAAGCGGAAGACGATCAATCTGGAGCAAGGCTGGGAGTTCATGTAAAAGGGCATCACCAAACTCAAGAACATCCTCGAGGGCAAGCCCAAGCCAGTTCGGCTCCGTAGTCCGTACTCAGATTTTGTATTTTTGCTCGATTAGTTGTTGCTTCGCTGATCTAATCGAGGCTATGTTCCGATGCTGCAGGATGCTTTACAACATGTGCACGCAAAAGCCGCCTCATGACTACTTGCAGCAGCTCTACGAGAAGTACCGCGAGTCATTCGAGTACATCACGTCCATGGTCAGAGTCTTGTTGAATTGATTATCGGGTGAATTAGCTCAGCTCCATTTGATTGTTCATTCTGCTAGCTTGCGTGGTTGTTGAGTTGGGGGAAAGATATTCATGGAAATGTTTGCCTATTGCGCATAAAGCGGTGGATGGATAGACATCACACATATGCCTAGAAAGCTCTCAGGAAGTCTGTCTACTTAGAGGGTGTTTGGATGCGGGGTACTAAACTTTAGGAGGGGTCACATCGGATGTTCGGATGCTAATTAGGAGGACTAAACATGAGCTAATTATAAAACTAACTGCAGAACCCCTGTACTAATTCGCGAGACGAATCTATTAAGCCTAATTAATCCATCATTAGCAAATGGTTACTGTAGCACCACATTGTCAAATCATGGACTAATTAGGCTTAATAGATTCGTCTCACGAATTAGACTCCATCTGTGTAATTAGTTTTGTAATTAGACTATATTTAATACTCCTAATTAGTATCCAAACATCTGACGTGACGGGTACTAAAATTTATGGGGGTGTATCCAAACACTTATATGTTTCTGAATGGTGAGGGTACAATGATAGAGAGCTACCACATAATGATCTTCCGTAGTCCATTATATTTGATTATTACCTCCTTATTTTTGTCCGCTTCTTTTCTTTTCTTCCTATCTTGGTTGTATGTGATCGGTACAGAGAAGAGCTCGAGACAGCACGACGAGAAGAAAGGGAAGCTAGGGCTGCTCATGAGATAAGAAGAATGATTTAAAAGTCTATGTGATAGGAAAAATGCACCAAGCAAATTCGTTTGAAGAAATTGATAAGTTGGTAAGAATTCTAACTTTGTTAGCATCCTTTTAATATTGCACTATGATCCTCATGAAGCACCGTGCCGTCACCGCTGGTGGGGGCAACTCAGAGGCCATGCTACTGCTTGGGCCATGTGGTAGAGAAGATCGGTGTGACCTCTGCAGCCAAAGGAGCGGAATGCGAGCGGCCGAATTATTTGTAAGAAGATGGGTAGAGTTATAATGGTGAAAAGATTGATTACAATTTCTTTTGACTCATTAGATTGCCACAGGAGCATGTGCATATTTTAGGTGGTGTGAGCATGCTTAGAATGTGTTTGTTATTTAAGGTGGCATGAGATGTAATCAAGATTTAGGAGGTACTTTTGGCTTTAATGACACCTAAATTTCTTAATTATATTTTAACCTCATATTTTTTCTATATGACATATTGTTTTTCTTGTATTCTTCTACTCATAAATAAAGTTGAATTATCAAGCAAAGATTAGAAGACAGGAAATTAATATGTTTCCCCCCAAGAGTTTTAGGTCAGAGGTGGCAGTGTAATTTTTCAATTTTTCTACATTGATCTACTTAAACTAATATATAATTTTGGCTTATTTGATGATTGTGCATTTTAGGCAGCTCTGGTGATCGGAGATGGCTCCATTAGCAGCAACAGCAGGAGGAGGATGTCATCTCTTTAATTCCTTATATGCTTACCATTTTCTTTCAACCTTAATATATATTGTGACTTTCTGCCCAGAACATCTGCTACAAATCCCGTGCCTAATTGAAAATTGTGACTTTCTGGAGATTGAGGAGATCAATGCCATTGTAATTAATCTTGTCCTTTGCTTCATTTTTTTCTGATCATGTTGCATTTGCATCACAAACTCAAGTCCCATTTTGTTTGTTCCTATAGGTTCCAAAACCAGTCCTCTGACTACCATTGTTTCATATCCTATTGATTTTCCTAAAGGTGCAGGCGAGGTGGACCTGGACCTCATGCACTCCGCATGGTGTGGCCGTGCTCGCGCTTCCGCATGGTGTTGTGGTAGGTGAGCGGCGCTTACGCCGTGCTCCCTTGACAAGCTCGCCGTCATTGCAAAGCTCTTGGAGGGGCAAGAGATCCCCGAGGCCAAGACTGGCTCTTGGCCGGCCTCTCCGCCTTCCCTTACCTCTACACCTCCATTTTGGGGGTTGGTTTTTTCTGTACATATCAATCTTGCAAGGAAAAAGTTCTAGAAGAGTAAGTATTTTTGTTATATTACCTGAATCTTGGGCCTAAGAACAGAACTATCGTTATCTTAATCTGCAACTGATCCTTATTTTTTTTCTATGATTCAAAGGCAGCACTGGGTGGATGTGCAACTGTTGTTTATGTTTTATTGGGACTAAAAAGCAGGATTGTTGTTGGATGTAAGTTATGGGTTCTCTTTTGTTTGCAAACATCATATTATTGCTGCTTACTGATTAAATACTGCTTATGATCATTAAATACCGCCAAGTATTAAGATACTCTACTATCACGCTGTCGTTATATTCATACAAGCAAATGGCATTTTATGCATCTTGCACTGAATTTTTTTATTCACTATGCTAAAATTCACTGACTAAATTTATAGTTTTATTTTGCTATATACTTATTTTCCTTGTACAGTTGTATGTGCTCAAATCTTTGCCCTTTGTAGAATATAAAAACATTTGAAATTGTTTGCTCTATACTTTTACGGACTTGAGAAATATGTTATGACAAAGCTGTATAATCGGGTATTTGCTTTGGTCCCTGAAGATGTGAAGAGTGATGAAGAGCTTTTTGAGAAAATGTCTTTGCTACAGCAGTTTATAAGGGCCAAAAACTTGGTTATAAAACCAGAGTATCAGAATGAAACTTCTTGGCTGGTATGAAACTTAAGTTGTCTTGTTATTGTGATTTTTTATATCGCTGGATGTCTTGCACCACTTCTGTTACATGGCCACTGTAACATTTCTGCCATTCAATTCCCTGTTGCTTTCAGACACCCTCTCAAGGAGTAGTTGATGACCCTTTTTTTAAATGAGCATGAACTTGTGTGATTCATTGTCAGCAAGTGTACCAATCTTAAAATTAGAGCCAACAAATGTATTCTGCTGCCTACTGGCTAAGCCATTTGTTTAAATAGACCTTATGACAGCTGTTCATTCTTCATATCAGTGTAATTCATTAATATTCCTTACTTTCCTTTCCTTTTTGTTTATTTATTTTCTTGTTTTTGTGGTACAGCTCGTGCAGAAGGAGCTGCAGAAGATAAGCATGTTTAAGGCTCCAAGGGATAAGCTTTCTTGCATCCTAAACTGCTGTAAAGTCAACAATAACTTACTGCTGAATGCTTCTATTATATCGAATGATAATCCCCCAGGAGCTGATGAATTCCTTCGAATCCTCATCTATGTTTGGGAAGTAGTTACATGGTTATTCTTTTGCAAGTTGAGATAAAGAGCATACAAGCGTACTTATGCTTATGTTATTACTCACCACAAAGTCATTTTTTATTTCACATTGCGGGCATTTTGAAGTAATTATTTCACACGATAATGTTTGATTCTTATAGACGATATTTGTTTTGCCCGTAGCAACGCACGGGTACGATCCTAGTCCCGAACAAAATTTACACTTACCTTACACCCCTAAACTATTTCATTTGAGGGAGAACATGTAGTGCAAACTAGGTGGTACCGTGGTAGATGGAAACCTGGAAACTAACATTGTGACCGTCAGATTGGAATCGTGCGGCGCAAAACGAGTGAAACGTTTCGTGGTACATTATGCATTTTGATGCGCACACCAGCTCAGTACATTTTCAGAATGGGAAAATTGGTTCTATAGCATCCAAAGAACATCATTTTTGAAAACCAGAAGATCTCTATCATGTGAAATACCACTCAAAGAATAGACCGTTACCTGAAACTAGCATTCTGTAACTTTTGGCGTTAACGCCGTCTTCTTCCTGTTCCATCGGTCACATCTTCTTCATTGTCTGTCTTCGTGTTGTTGCATCCCTCGCAGGCGCAGGCAGAGCTACAGGGTATGCCGGGTGGGCCCAGTCATACCCTGGGCCCCAGCACCTTGTACATCCATTGCGCCTGTCGCCCGCTTGGAAACCGCACCCCGCGACGATTCAGCTTCGTGCCCAGGTGACGATTCAAATGATTCAGCTTCACGCCTGGAAACCGAGCCGTAGCCCGCACCCCGTAGGCGCCAGTCCGCCAGGAGGCAGGAGCCCACGTTCCCCACAACTGTGATGATTCCTTTCCTCCCATGATCCCCCTAGGCCCTGGACCTTGGTCCTCTGCGGCTCTGCCATGACGCCCTAGCCCAGTAGACGATTCGACGCGTCATGACAGTCCAAGACTCGACGACTCGACGATCCCTCCGCCCAGCACCGCCAGGACTCCTCCACAGTCCGCCTGCCAGACGTTAGACCGCCATGACTCCTCCCTTCCTTCGCGGCAACGCCGCCGGCCGCCGCACCAGGCCACCCGAGCTGGCCAGCGCGTCTACGCAACTACGCGTGGGACTTTGTGCCGTTGCGCGGAAACTTTTGATCGTCCATAAGGAAAACTTCTCATCATCCACAAGGAGGTTTAAGATGAATCTATCTTCTATTTTTTCTTATTTGAAAAAAACTTATATTCTTAAATATTTTTATTTATTTATGTATGAGTGCTTTTTTTATTTCAGTTCGTGAGTTTATTGAACGGACCATCAATCCATCAACATTCTTAAATTAATATCATGTGAGGCTGTGATTTGTAAGTTTTCTATCCAAAAGTTTAAAATATGATTCTATCATTACATGTTTGTTTTGCTATAATGTCTAGTTAGTTGTTGTACTTAGATATTATTTTTTTCAGAACGGTTGGATTATGAAGACAGGCGGAGATATTGCATCTCTTTTTCAGAAACACGCAACAAAGAAGGCAGCAACTGCTGCTGCTTCAAACATTGTCCCATCTCCAGTTGAAACTTTTGTGGAAGAACAGAATCAGGAGTAGTATAGAGTGGTAGTTGAAGAAATCGCGGATCCTGCACCCTCGCCTCCGCAACTAATTTAAGAAGGGTACTGGGTCAAATATATTTATTGTTGGAGGATGGAATATTTGGAATATAGGAAACAAAGCACTTCTCAAACATAGTGGTTCTATAGCACACAATGCAGCTCAGGAGAGATACATTGGTTTTATAAATCCCAAGGTAGCAATTGATTATCACATTGAGAAGTGGACTGATGAGGATCTTCGTTTTTATAAGAAAATGTTGACATATTCAGTTAGATGTATCAAGTTTCTTTTGCATCAAGGATTGGCATTTTGTAGACATGATGAAAATGAAGAGTCTAGCAACAGAGAAAATTTGATTGAACTTTTAAAGTTTCTTGCAGGAAATAGTGATGAAGTGAACAAGTATGTCTTGAATAATGCTCCAGGTAATTGCACCTTAACTAGCCCAGAGATACAAAAACAAATTATTCATTGTTGTGCCATAGAAACTAGAAAGAAAATAATTGAAGAACTTGATGATGAGCCCTATGCAATTTTAGCTGATGAGTCCAGTGACATATCACATAAAGAACAACTAGCTCTTTACTTGCGTTATGTTGATAAACTTGAAAGGCCTTGTGAACACTTTATTAAAGTTGTTCATGTAGATGATACTACCTCTTTGTCACTTAAGGAAGCTATTGAGGGTTTACTTGTTAGTCATGGATTGACTATGACTCAAATTAGAGGTCAAGGTTATGATGGGGCCAGCAATATGAAAGGAGATATTAAAGGGCTAAAAACATTGATCATGCAAGCATCACCTTCTGTGTATTATATTCATTGCTTTGCACATCAACTCCAACTAGTTCTTGTTGTTGTTGCCAAGAGAAATACTGATTGTAAGAGCTTTTTTTTATCAAGTATCTATCTTATTGAATATTATTGGAGTTTCTTGCAAGCGTCATGGTATGCTTCAAACTGCTAGGCTTGAGAATATCAAGAAAGCACTTGAGTGTGGTGAGCTTGAATCAGTGAGTGGATTAAATCAAGAGATGAGTTTGCCTAGACCTGGTGAAACTCGATGGGGCTCTCATTACAAAACTATATGCAACATCATTACAATGTATTCCTCAATCCATGATGTGCTCATTGATCTTGGTGATGATATTTCACATAAGGATGATTGGGACAAAGATACATTTGTGCTTGGAGCATTAAACTTTTGAGTTCATTT